>NC_081182.1:20767957-21055457 GCF_029867415.1 Vicia villosa | reverse complement strand
ATAATAATAATAATAATAATAATAATAATAATAATAATAATAATAACAATAACAATAATAATAATAATAATAATAATAATAATAATAATAACAATAATAATAATAATAATAATAATAATAATAATAATAATAATAATAATAATAATAACAATAATAATAATAATAATAATAATAATAATAATAATAATAATAATAATAATAATAATAATAATAATAATAATAATAATAATAATAATAATAATAATAATAATAATAATAATAATAATAATATAATGCATGCACAGTCTATTACCATGATGCACGATACGCATTATTTTAATAAATAAATTGATATTAATTTTAGTATTTTTTGATAAGTTTTTTTTAAGTCTTTCCAAGTCTTTATCTTCCTCTAATTGTTTTACTTCTCTTCATTTGATATACTTTTATTTTCACAAAATCTTCCGGTCTTCTCTATACATGTCTAAACCACTTAAGTCTATTTTCAACCATCTTATATTCTCTATTATAGGTGTTATTCCAATATTTTTTTTAATATTTTCATTTTTAATTCTATCATGTCAAGTCTTATTACACATTCAACCCAACATCCCCATCTTTGCTACACTTGTTTTATTTTCATATTAACTTTTAATCGGTTAACATTCTATCCCGTACAATATGCCTTATTGCAGTTTGATAAAATTTTCCCTTCAGTTTGAGCAGTACCTTTGGGTCACATGAAATCCTTGAATCCCACCACCATTTTAGCCACCCAGCTTGAATTCGATGGTTTACAACCCTTCTATTTCGTCATCATTTTGTAATTTCGATCTAAAATATTTAAACTGTGTGACTTGAAAATTGGAGACATGTGAGAGTGTTTCAAGGGTTTGAAATCGTGTTACTTGACCCTTGAATGAGAGGGTTTTTATATTGTCCCCTAGCGCTTGACCATTGGTCCACATTTCGGGCTAAATCATGGATTTAGGCCCAAAACGTGTGACTGTTGGGATTCTCGGAGCATGTTGAGGAATCTTGGGAGGCTGCCCGACACTAGTCGTTGGTCGGGCAGAGAGGTGTTTCTAGTCGGCAGCAGAGCTTAACGAGCCAGGGCTGCTCGACTAGTCAGCGGGGAGCAGGGCATCTGCCTTGTCGCTGGCGAGGAGACTGAGTTGGTCGATTACTTCAAGTTACGTTGTCCTCGACATAGAGGGGAGAGAGCTTGACCATAGAGCAGGGGAGATGACATTCTTACTGTCCTTAGATGATTGGGTCAAGGCTATTATTAGGTCGTCTTGGGAGCAGGAGCGGATTGGCCCATGTCTAGCCGTTTGGCCAGTCTAGAACATGTTCCATGAGTACATCCAAAGTTAAGGTAAAATAGTAGGGGCTTAGGATTAAACCTTGATGGAAATTTATTGTAATAGAAAAATTATTTGTCTCTCCACCTTGTGTCTACACATTTGATACTCCTTTATACATATCTTAGATAGCTCGAATATTTGCAATCCCAACACCCTTATTTTCTAGATTTTTTCATAAAATCTCTTTAGGCACTATATCATACACTTTATCATACGCCTTTTCCAAGTCAATAAAAATTAAGTGTAAGTCTAGTTGGCACATCCAATAGTGCTCCATAACATGTCGTAATAGATAGATCGCTTTCATGATCGACCTTCCAAGAATTAAACTAAATTGATTCTCAGTGACTTGAGTCTTTTTTCTTAGTCTTCATTCAATCACTTTTTTCCATAACTTCATGAAACTGACTCAGAAGTTTAATTCCCCTATAATACGCACAATTTTGTATATCCCCATTGTTCTTATAGATTAAAACTAAAGTGCTGATTTTTCATTCATCCAACATTTACTTTGACCTTGTAATTTCATTAAAGAGTTTAGCGAGCCACTCAATACCTCTATCACAAATAATTTTCCGTATTTCAATAGGCACGTCATCCGACCTAACCGTCTTATTGTTTCTCATCCTTTTCAACACTTTTTTTATCTCTTGTTTCTAAATTTAATGGTAGTAATTATAGTTTTGATCCTCTTCTCTAATGTCAAACTGACTAGAGTCCGATGAGGTATCAGGTTCTTCATTAAATAAATGTAGAAACATGTCTTCCATAAATCATTTATATCATTTTCCTAAACCAAGACTTTCCATTCTTTATCTTTAACATACTCCACTTAATTCAAACATATTGTCTTTCTTTCTCTTTTCCTTTTGCTTCCTAAATATTTGTATAATCCGTCAAAATCTTAAGTTTTTGCTTCACTCACCTCCTTCCTGGTCTCATTCTTAACTTTTTTTTTATACTTTTTCCAAGTTTTTGCATTTTTACACAAAGACTATTCTTTAAAGCAGCCCCTTTTTACTCTAACTTTACTCTGAACACTTTCATTCCACCACCAAGATTCTTTACCCACAGTTATAAAACCTTTTGACTATCCGAAGGTTTTTTAACTATTTTTGTAATCTCTTGTGCTATCTTATTTCACATATCATTTGCATTTCTTCGTGGTTGACCAAACTCTCCCTCCAAGATATTGTGTTGGAAACCTAATTATTTTTCAGCCTTTAAATGTCACCACTTGATCTGTGGCACTCTTATGTATTAATCTATTTGTTCCTTTCTTTATTCTCACTATACCATAAAAGACCTACGATATCGCTTTTTTGGGCTTTAAAAGCGCTTAAAAGCGCAGCCGTATGTGGCACTGCTATAGGTTTTAGCAGCGCTTTTGGTTTAGGCAAAAGCGCTGGCGTATGTAGGCCTAAGGCAGCGCTTTTTCTTAAAAAGCACTTTCATATATTGGCATAAGGCAGCGCTTTTTCTTAAAAAGCGTTTTCATATATAGGCCTAAGGCAGCGCTTTTTCTGAAAAAGCGCTTTCGTTGGTGTTTTTAATAAACGTATTATTTTTATAATATTTCTAATATTTTTACATATCTCAAATTCTCACTAATATTTTGAGAAATACATTTATTATATTAAACAAATAATTTTTTTAAAAAAAATACATTTAATATGCAACATTTTATGAATTAGTATTGCATATATTTATGATCAAAATACAAATAAAACATCACTAATTTTATAAGTGCTTTAGAAGCTAAGTTTACAATCAAATTCTCAAAACACAAAATACAATATATATATATATATATATATATATATAGGGGACGACTCAAGTGAGAACACTTGGTTATTATGAGAAATGAGAACAATAAATCACGACCATTAAATTTTGATTTTGTTGATTTTAATGGACTGGATTGATTTCTCTTTCTATGTTGATTTATAATAAATATTAAAGATCCTAGAAAGAGAAATTAATCCAGTCCATTAAAATCAACAAAATCAAAATTTAATGGTCGTGATTCATTGTTCTCATTTCTCATAATAACCAAGTGTTCTCACTAGAGTCGTCCCCTATATATATATATATATATATATATATATATATATATATATATATATATATATATATATATATATATATATATACTGATTTGCTCCCTAAGAAATTTCCCCAAAATCGCAACTTGAGACAGTTCCTTCCTTTCTCTACTTAGCCTCACAACAAATATCGCCATTTCCTTCCCTAAAGTAGTCAGTGAAGCTGGCTGAAGGATATCACAGAAAAACTATCAAGTTCAAAAATATACTAGCAATGACAAACAAACAACAAAAATATCACCAAGTCCCGGCTAGTTGTTCTGAGTCGGCATTATGTGCAATATCACAAAATCAAAATCCACAACAATGCATTGATTTTCAAATAGTCTAATAATGCAAAAATCATCTTACCTGTCCATGAGTGCGAGAAAGCATTGAGATATGAGCATTTTTGGCCATTGTACACAAAGCTTTGATTATTTTATCCATGGCAGGAAAGATAACAGAATTCATCGCTTCTTTCAATATCAAGGCATGAGCAAGGTTATTTATATCCTCAGATGTGCATGCAAAGTGAAAAAATTCAAGCACCTGTTAAAAAAAACTTTATTTAAATTCACACAACCCAATAAGAAAAAAAATAAATAAAGTGAACCACATATCACAACCTTAGGAATTTCAGCATTTGACTGGCACTTCTGTTTCAAGAAATACTCTACAGCTTTAACATCGTGATTTGTAATCTTCTCAAATCTTTTAATCTCGTTAACATAAGCTTCACCAAAGTCGTCAATCAAACCTTGTAAGAAATACTTAGCATCTTCACTAAAAGGAGGTACTTCTGAAATTTCACTAATCTCAGAAAGCTTCATCAGCCATTTAATCTAAACAATATAAACACAATCATAAATTACAAGATTCTTTAAACACAAAAGGGAAGAACAAAAATGGGTGTACCTCAAAAATGACCCTATAGTAATTGAGTCCATATTCACCCATGATAGGAGCCAAGTCTTTAACTTTTTCCCTGTAACGGCCGTCTAATGGGGATAAAGCTGTAATTGAGGAATATCCATACCTCCATCAAACTTCAAGGCACCAAAGGCACTGTTTCCAATTATGGTCTTTACATGACACAATATGGTCTCCTATTGTTGTCTTTACAAGAGCAACATCAATTTAGAACTGCTGGAAACAACACTTAGAGTACTAAAAACGATAGAACATATAACGCTTTAGGTTCAGATTCATGTAAAATGATTTTTCTTTGTTCGTATTATCATATTATATACTAAGGAAGTTGTAATAGTTAGAATAAGTTGGAACCAGTGTGCTCTATAAATTAAAACAATACGCACAAAATCAAAAAACATTTGAAAGCCCAAAACAAATCCCACATCAGGCCTGCTAACCAAATCATCAAAACCTAATTCTGTCAGCAAGTATATAAGCATTCAATGCACAAAAATCAAGGGCAGACACTGTTCATTCTCTGCAAGAAATCAGCCGCAGAGCCAACATCACAAAAACCCTAAACAATTTTCAAACATCATCATCATCCAAATACACAAAACCTTCAGAAATCGTTTGAAGAAAAATAGAAAGCACATTGTTCATCATATTCATCAAGCATCAAACCCAGAAAAAACCCAGCATTCATCAAACAAAGACCCTAATAATCTTCATCATTTTCCCAAATCATAAACCATTCAGAAATTGTTGAGAGGGAAGAAGAGAGACTCAACGAACAAAAAACCAGAAAGATCTCACCGTAAAATCATCATCATCTGCTTCTAGAATCGCGTCACCATCACTAAAACCGATATGTGATCTTCGTCATAACATCAGCATCACCGAATCAGAACAACAAGCCTTCAACAACAACAAAATCGTCATCACTAATGAACCGCGACAATACAACGAACAACATCGTTCAACATCGTATAAACGAACAAAAATGCAGCAACCACAAATGTTCAACATCACAACAATAATCTTCAACCCGCGCAACAGTTTCATTACCGGCATTCAGCTTTCGAACCCAGCAACATCATCTCCACGAAATCGGAGAAAGCTTCGAATCAGAGAGAAGAAGAGGACGAACGGAGATTCACGTCAGAGAAAGAGAATGAAATCGAAAAAGCGTTTGAGTCACCGGTGATTGATCGGAGAAGAAGAGGAAGACGATCAGAGGAAGAGAGAAGCCACCGCAGTTTTGTTAAAGATGAAGGGCGTCGTTCTTGTGTTGAGGAGGAAAAGAAAAGAACGTGTTTTGACCAACACAAACCCTAATCCCTTTTCCTATTTATTCTTACTTTTATTATTTTTTTTTCTTCTGTTAGTTAATTAATTTTGTTTTAAAAATTTTAATTTTAAATTAGCTACGAGAGCGCTTTTCAAAAGCGCCTTTGTAACCAGCCTATACCAACACTTTTTAGAATAAAAGCGCTTTCGTATCCTACCCTTATGTCATACCCCAAATTTGTCCTACCCCTAACTTCTAACTGGCTTAAGCATCGCATTCATCTGCATACCTCCATTAGGGCATTAACATAGACCATGCATTCATTAATTAATAATCTGGCAAGAGATCAAGGGTCTTGAAGCAAGCTGAAGTGTCACATAGGCCTTGGCTAGAGCTTATTTCCTCAAAGATGGTGTTTTGCACTCGACAAAGACTGTGATTGGTTCAGGTCTTTTGAGAGACATTTACTCAAATGGTTTCTATGCACATGGATTTCCTCCTAGGGTTTATTTCCCTATTTTCTTGGATCAGGATTCTTTATATTAGGGTTTGTGCCTTGAGATTTTGTGGCTAATCAATTTCATGCCTTTTATACATCAAGGTTATTGGCTTAGTTGATCTTCACCATCAGATGACATTCAATATGCTATGATTTGGAGTATGGATCCAATTGAGGTTTCTTTCTTCACCAGTTGATTCATCTAGGGGGATTGTATTACAAGTCATTGACCAAGAATCCTACCTCTGTTGCAAATTATGGGTTTGATGTCATTCGAGATATTCAGGTGCAAAGCGCGGAAGATTGACTATTAAAAAATGAATACAATTGATTGGAATTTGAAGGAAATGAGTGAGTTTGAAGATGTGTTCACATGAGTTGACTTTTAGTCAACAAGTCAACCTTAGAGGGTTGACCTTTGGTTGACCAACTATTTTTGTTTTGCACATTTTCCTGTGATTGACTTATGGTACGGTTCCCATTCAAAAGGAAAAGAAAAGAAGACTAAAAAAGGAGAGGAGAACACATTTTTGAAGACAAGTCAAAGCATGTCATATGATTGTTTCAAAAAAATCAATACAGGATCTGTTGCAATACAAAGTCATTACATCTTTAAGGGAAGTCATGAGTCAGTGGCATTCTTTACACAAAATGATTGAACTATTACACCATGTAAACACAAAAGGCTATCCTAAACTTGTTCTTGCAGCCGAGCCTTGTTTCTATTCTTGCCTCATCTTCAAGCTTGCCAAACTCATCACCACGTTGTCAACCTACAAAATCAAACCTGCATCACGTGTGTCTAAAGGAAGTATTCATGTCCAAAGAAAATTACATCATCCAAATTCCATTCAAAACTACAAAATCATATTACCATTCAAGATCCACCTACATGACAAGAACCAAAAGCTACATTGCATATTCTACTGAAAATTACAAAAATACAAGAGTTCGTCACACTACACTTTACATTTCCAAACTTCATTACAAAAGTATCCTCGCATCTCATTTCATCACAACATCCAATTCAAAAATATATCCATTACATCCATACCAATCTACATAAAATCTACACTAAAACTAGGATCCAATCTTCATCTTCCTAATCTGAAATTCCGCCACGATTCCAAGATTCATATAGTTCATCCCTCGTTGTACTATCTCCCTAAACACAGCATCCCTGCAACAAACAAGTCCAGCCAGTCAGAGTCAGTTTAGCACTGCATACGGCAAACAAGGAAAAAACAAACAATGAAGCAAGTTCGAAACTATCCGGATCTCATCGCCAATTCACACCCATTCAAACCACCTATCAACTAACATCATAATCCAAAACCTGCATAACTAAACCAGTTCAGAAACAATTCGCAAAAGAAAGAAAAACAGCTACTTGCCGCCTTTCCAAACTAAGTTAGCCATAAGCAAAACAGTTACACGAACCTACCACCTACTAACAGAACCACCATTCTCTAACCACCTCTCAACCATTTTCTAACTACCTTGTAACTAAATGCTCATAACAGAAAAAAACCAATTTGTAACAGAATTTCCAACCTAACTAACCACCTATAACTGACTTCAGAAACTCAAAACAGAAAAGGGGAGGGAATTGGATATAACAGAAAACAAAGATAGATTAGAGAGGTAACTAACCGGGAATCCTCTATATAACAGTTCATTCTTCATCTCCGAGCCGGCTCTCGATTCATTCTCCCACCTTCCCCACCTTGAATCCTCTCTCCATCTTCATCTTCTTCATCTTCACTTCTTCACCATAACCGTGCCCTCCATAATCTTCTTCAACCTTCTTCTACAATCACTCTCCTCACATATCCATTTTTCCATTTTTTGATTCATCTTCAATCTCTGCAACTTCAATCTCAGTTCCACTTCACCCTTCACCATATTCATTCTCACCTTCAATCTTTTTCCATAATCTACACTCTGCAATCTTCTCTCCCATTCTTTAAAACTTCAAGCCCCTTCATCACCTCCAAAAATTACAGAAGAGAAAAATTGGCATAACAGAAAGAGGAGAAGAGAATTTCAGAACAGAGATCGGTAACAGAGAATACTCTCACCTGTAACAAACTCAGAATGATTCGCTCTTGAATCTTCATCCTTCACTTCTTCAATCTCTCTGAATTCATGCTTCAATCGCACCCGCCGCATCTCTCGCCAATCATCACTTTCGGCAATCATCATAATCGTCATCAATCACAGAGCCACGAGCTCCTTGCTCTCAATCTCTGCAAACAGCAAGAACAACAACATCATCACAACTTTTCTCAAAATTGCGAATAAAAAAAAAGAAGAAGAAGGGAAGCGTAACATACGAAACGTTCCCACCCGAGGAATCCGAAGCTTATTCCCTTGAACCGGATGAATGATTCGACCAAGAGCTCAATCGGGGAGACCGATAGATAAGAGAGGTGAGCGATGACCGAGGCAAGAGTGAGATAGTGTGCCGCGCCATCCGATCCGCGGCGGAGGAGAAGGAAAGTTCGATCGGGGAAGGAGCTTCGTCGCCGCGCCGAAGGAGGAAGAGGAGTCTGAAAGTTGAGGTAAAAGGTGATACGTCACAACTTAAACCCTAATTTCCCTTTCTATATAATATGATTTTAGTATAGGGTTTTAATTTGAAAATTAATGATGATTTGAACGGAGATTAATTGTATTAATTGGTAATTGTTGATTAATTGGATTTAGTTGTAGATAATTTTTGAATCAACATAATGTTTGGATAAAAGTCTGGATAACAAGTGTTCTTGGGCGGGCCCATGCCCTTTTGGCAGTAAAATCATACAAAAACAACAACTTCTGGGCCAGTCTTTGTTGAGCTCTGCGCCCTGCTACTGGCATACCACCATTTTCAGCTTACACCCCCCTCTGAGCCCATTTAGTTCTTTTAGAATATAGGTTTTAACATAGTTTCCCTTCCTTTTTTCTTAGTGATAAAAGAATCAATAAAACTTGTTAGATTTTTAGGTAATTGTTGACATTAAGTTTCTCACAAAACCCATAAAAATAGTAGATTTTTTAGTTTGATTTTGACATTTAATTTCCTTCATAAAATCTCACAAAAATAGTATTCTTTTTTAGTTAGTTTAATTTTGCACTAATATTTGAATTGCTTTTGTATCATTCACCTGTTGATTTCTATATAATTGTTGTGTGACTTTGTTGCTTGACTTTGGCCATATTTTCGGCCTATTTTAGACTCCATTAGACTTAAATAGGAATTAGAACAACTTAGATTAGAATATAGAATTAGTTCCCCTCTTTCATCCTTTTTCTTTTCAACTTTTAAAATACTTAATAAAAAACCGATGAAGATCATACCGTTACTATATTTCATGGTAGGAAAGAAATGATTGAGGCGTAGGCCTCGATGTATGTTCTTTCCTACTTAGCGGAAAAGAAATGGTTGAGGTGTGAAGCCTCGATGTATTTCTTAACCGTTATTTAGAGAAACGATTGTGGCGTAGGCCTCGATGTGCATTCTCTAAATATTCACAAAAAAAGAACTCCTTTTTGTATTTCTACTAAACGGAAAAGAAATGATTGGAATGTAGATTTCGATGTATTTCTTATCCGTCATTTAGAGAATCGATTGTGGTGTAGACTTCGATGTGCATTCTCTAAATATTCAAAAAACAAACAAAATTCTTTTGGTATGATCTGAGTCACAAAGTTAAAATCCCCATAAAAAGCACCAATCAAAAACACTTCAAAAAAACCTAATAAATGTTCAGACTTAAAACAAAAGTGAGGAAGTGATGCGAGACCTTGTAGTAGGTTCTCGTCATCACGGAATCACCCTTAAAAGATACAAACCAATCTCTTTTTCTCTTTTCTTAAGGGCAAGTTATCTCCGCTCCATTGCATCCTAGGCGATCCCTTATGCAAGAGCGTGAGCGTTAACGCCGCCCAACTAAAAAACACAAAAACAAACAGAAAATCTTTAGCCGAGCTACGGTAACTCTGATTCCTGAAAAGGATACGTAGGCAGCGGGGTAGGGCCCGTGCGAGTACAATTCTTTCTTTTCCCTACATTTTGCATTCATTCGCATTTAGACATAGACATAGTTATACACCCTTTAGATAGAAACAAACATAGGTGGATACCATCGAGTACGATGGGCGTGAGGGGTGCTAATACCTTCCCCTTGCGTAACCGACTCCCGTACCTTGATTCTCTGGTCGCAAGACCCTGTTCCTTCCTTTGTTAGGTTTCCTGATATTCCTTTCCCTTATGGGATAAATATATTGGTGGCGACTCTGTTCATTTTTCGCGAGCGTGCGACAGCTGGCGACTCTGCTGGGGATATTGCTAGACCTGTTGCTGGTCCGTCCATAGCGAGTCGATCCTAGCCTGCGTTTGTTTGTTTATTTACTGGGTGTTTATTTGTTTTTATGTCTATACCTTGTATATATGTTTGCATGTTTATTTTTCTGCTTGCATATCATGTTTATTTCTGTTTGCACATCATGCATATGGATTATATTCTGTGTTCCTTGGGGTCTTCTGTTCTGTTTTGCAGGTTGGGTGGGATGTTCTATGAGGTAAAAGGCCCAATACCCAGGCCATGAGTGATACCTTAGGAACTAGGAATAGAGTGGCCATGACGGACAGAAGACGTATGTCTGATTGATCCGATCATGTATCCACGGACAGAGCTTGGTTGAAAGAGGCAATATCGTATGATTACGCCTACTTTCAATCCTCTGTTGGCTTTTTTGACCTACCCTGACCTAGATTCACCTGTGAGTGGGGAGGGATATACATGACAGGTACTGTTGGTGACTATTGGTCTTCCTGGTATTCAAAAAGGTGTCGGACCTTTGATTCTGTGATATTTGACCTGTATCAGTTATTCGGAGGATTGTACAGTGGTTACTAAGATTATATGGACCGTGGATCCCATGCTTTTGCAGTGCATAACATCATTGCTTTGTCCACTCCATTTATGAAAGATCCTAAAGTCTATTTCCAAAAAAAGAGAAAAGAAAAGAAAAGAAAAGAAAAGATATGTAAAAGAAAAGGAAATAGAAAAGCAAAAAAGGAAAGAAAAGATATTCTATACAAAAAAAAAAGAGAGAAGCTTTGATTCCAAAAAAGAAAAATGAAAGTGTGTGAAAAGACTTTAGGATCTCTCATAAATGAAACATGCATTCATACTATCATGCATTTCATGGTTCTTTCAAAGACTTATGGGACCATTTCTATTCAGATTCCAAGATCAACAACAGATTTGACTTCTCACCGCCACAACTCCAAGATCAACTATGGAACAACTCCGTGAGGAAATGGATGAGATGAGGGAACAAATGGGTCATCTTATGTTGGAGATGCAAGACTTGGCCCATAATCAGGATGCACTAAAGGAGGAAAATAGTCAGTTGAAGACTCAATTGAGCTTGGTCATGGAAGTTCTGAAGACGATATTAAGGAAGGAAGGTGATGTTGTTCCTGTTGCTGCAACAGAAGTTGTTGATTCCTTCTCCCCAATAGGATCTCTTTTCACTCATGGGATGCCTCAGGGAGCTCTCCCTCAATTTCAAGTGCCATTGCCTTCACGTCAAAATGTTCATGCCCCTAGAATGAATCAAGGAGACCAAATGTGTGGGAAAAAGCCCAAGATACCTCAGAGGCTTATCAATCCGGTCCCGATGCCTTATGCTCAGTTACTTCCTCGCCTGCTAGAACTTCAGTTGATTGAGCTACGAGAGTCGGCTACGCCTGAAAAGCTTCCCCCCAACTTTGATGCCAACGCTCGATGCGAGTTCCATTCCGGGGCACCTGGCCATGATGTTGAGAATTGTAGGGCGATGAAACACAAAGTCCAAGATCTCATTGACTCCAAAGTAATATCATTCACTCCAAATGGCCTGCGCGTAAAACATAGAGTTCATGCATAAGTGAATGCCCAAAAAAAAAAGGAAGAAAAAAGAATAATAAGCCCAAATGGAGTCAAGGCTCCTCAACTATGGCAATCATCATTTCCTTTCTGTGTTCTCATTTCAAGTATTTCCTGTTTTGTAGAAAGCTACTTCCTTGTCTGAACTCGTTGGTATGGTAATAATGAAAGCACCACAAATTCTCGAACAACTTTGTCAGAATCTTCTTTCCAAGAGGTAATCAAGAATTTCCTGTAGAAGCACCTCTCATTCTCAAGGTTCTTGTGCTCAGTTGTATCCGTGGAGGTTGGTGTTTCAGTTGGTGTTTGAGTTCTCTTTGCAACAAATAGCTTCTCTAAGTTTGGTGACTACGCAAGGTTCCTCCATGGCAAATACTTCTTCAATGAATATGCTTGGGGCTCCCGCACGAGGGATAAGCAAGACGTACTCTTATCTTGAGCATTGCATCATTCGCATTGCTCGAATCCCTAAAAGCATTACAAGTTCCTGGATGACTTCGTCAGAATCTTCTTCCGTGCGATAATCAAGAGTGTTCTTCACAATGCTTCTCATTCTCAAGGTTCTACTTCATATATCAGTTGCCTTTTCTCATGATCTCCTTCTCAGTGGCCTTGCTAGTTAACAGAGACAAGAGGAACATGAGAAACAAATTGATGTGATTCTATTGCCTTGTGCCCATTCACTTCCCTGTTTGTTGGAATTTCAGTTAGTAACTCTCCTGAGTTTGATGACCGTACCAAATTCTTTCCGCTTATGATGGCGATCACTATTCTAGCAACTATGTTTGGGGCTCCCGCACGAGGGATAAGCAAGACGCACTCTTATCTTGAGCATTGCATCACTCGCATTGCTCGAATCCCTAAAGCATTACAAATTCTTGGGTGACTTCGTCAGAATCTTCTTCCGTGTGATAATCAAGAGTGTTCTTCACAATGCTTCTCATTCTCAAAGTTCTACTTCATATATCAGTTGCCTTTTCTCATGATCTCCTTCTCAGTGGCCTTGCTAGTTAACAGAGACAAGAGGAACATGAGAAACAAATTGATGTGATTCTAGTGCCTTGTGCTCATTCGTTTCCTTGTTTGTTGGAATCACAATTGGTTAAGATTCTAGTATTGGGTCTTCTTCACCACAAGTAGCTCTCTTGAGTTGATGATCATACAAGACTCTTCCCGTTTATGATGGCGATTACTACTCTAGCAACTATGCTTGGGGCTCCCGCACGAGGGATAAGCAAGACATACTCTTATCTTGAGCATTGCATCACTCGCATTGCTCGAATCCCTAAAGCAAGGCAAAAGTTTACAACTCATGGGTGACTTTGTTAGAGTTCTCTTTTGAAGTAATCTGAAGTGTTTGGAAGGAACTGCAGAAAGTATTCAAGCTCAACAAGTCCAGACGGAGTCAAGTCTCCTCAACAACAACACCCATTTAGTTTCTTACTGCATTCTCATTGTAATTTTTCATTTGTGTGTTTAAGCATCAATAGCATGTAAAAACTTGTTAATTTCTGAATGAAAATCATAATACATTGTTTATGTTTGTCTTGAAGAAATCCATTCGTTTTCACTCATAAAATGTTTTGGCATTACGATACCAACTTTACTAATTGCTTGCTTATGCAAAAAGCTGAGGGAGAATGATGAAAGATAAAAATGAAAAATCTCTAAATATGTGCTTTTGAATAAACCCTACTGAGGATGTACAGGCATTATTTCAAATCCCCAAACACCGGAGATATAAGGGAGATAGACCCTCGTTAACCCCTTTGAGCCTTGAAGTAGGAGTTTCTTTTCTAATCATAAAAACCCTCACTTTGACCTTGGGGAAGGGTAGTGTTCATTTAACTTGATCGAGCTTTCAAAACTCACCAAAAAGGTATGAATCTAAGGATACAACAATGGTTATCCCTCCAAAGGTTGAGGAATGTCAAAACCGCAATGACTATCCTTATTCCATCAGGAGGTCAAGAGATGACGACGCCACAATGGTTATTCCTCATCAAATCAAAGGAGTGAGGCGGTCGCAATCACCTCCAACGAATTAAAGACTATGCGAGGTCACACGACTTGTTAAAAAAAAAAGAGAGCAAAAAAAAAATGGCAAAAAATAATGAAAATAAAAAAAAGATGAAAAGAAAATGGCAAAAGGAAAAGATGACGAAATTGCCAAGCAAGAACAAAGTCGTGTGATCATGAATCAGAAGAATAAAAGGTGAGCGACCGTCATGTCCAAAAAACCTCATTGATTCCTCAACCATTTCAAATTCCTTGTGAGGGATGAACACTCGTGTCGAGTTAACTGAACATAGGAATGGAGAACATCGCGAAGGGGGTGGGTACAAATAATTTTGAGCCTAAAAATCCTTTGTTTTCTGAAAACCGTGAACCCGGCCAAGTTACAACCCTTAAAAGTCCTAATTGAAGTAGGGTTCATTTTGAAAGCGCACTCCGATGAGATAGTGTTTAACTGACTCCCAATGAAGCGAGACTCATATCCATGATTGGTATCGTATGCTTGCTTTATCTTCCATATGCAAAAATCGAGGTTGTGTCAACTAGTGATTCGGTCACAAGAGGTCGCAACCTCATTTCATAAAAAGTTTCTTTAAACTTCAAGACTAACATAGGCTTTGCATTAGAATCATCATTCTTAGAATTAACATTCTTTTGCATACAAAATATGTGCTTAACATCAAGGAAATTACCATGATGAGAATCAGTAAGTAACTCGATCATGTCAAAGTACAAGAGACTTGAGAACTCCGAGAAGGAAAAGCTAATCATCTCAAATGTTGACCATCAAGGGGCAAGTTATCCAAAGAACTCCGTTGGGCATGAACAGTTAACGCTTTCTTTGATTACCTTGAGGGGAAGAGTTTGAAGACTCCGTTGAGAGTGGTAAAGTGTTTCCATGTTTGTTTGACTTCAAAACAAAGAAAGCTCGGGGATTCTAGCAAGATGTACCCAATCAGGGGCAATTGAATCGAGGTTTGACCTCTCAAACTTGGCATATCTGGGGCAATCAAGTCGAGGAATCTCTCTCAAATCCAACCAATCTGGGGCAGTTACGTCGAGATTCGACAAATCTCTCCAAAGATCCATTGGGGCAAATTCCTCCATAAGTCACGAAGCTTGAGGCACAATTCTGAGTTTTTGTCGCTCCATGACCATAGGAGTTTATTTCTCCTAGAATCTTGGTCTCTCCCCAAGCATCGAGTTTATTTCTCCCGAGAGTTTGTTCCATTCCTCAAGCATGGGAGTTTATTTCTCCTAGAATCTTGGTCTCTCCCCAAGCATCGAGTTTATTTCTCCCGAGAGTTTGTTCCATTCCTCAAGCATAGGAGTTTATTTCTCCTAGGAGTTGTCCTACCTCCCTAATCAAGGCTCCTTATCTGGATTTCTCATCCCCAACATGGTGAATCAAGGGAATCTCCTCGAGCTGAAAATCCTCCAAGCAGTGGCACATGGTGAGAAGTCAGAAATTATTCTTCAAGTCAAAGAAAAGTGCATCTTACAAATCAAAGTCCAATATCTATTGGCACCTCCACATGGTCCTTAACATTAAGGGGATTCTCCCTGGTGTTTCCCTCACTAATGCCTTTATTTGGCACTCTGCATATAGCGTTCACTGCATATAACATTGCATCCTCAAAAGCGTAGCATATCCATCAAAAGGGAGCATTACGCCATAAAAAAATTCAAACATGCATACAAAGCATAAGCCAGATAATACAAATCCGCACCCAGTCAAGACAATAATACATCCCCACATAAAAGGTTTTCCTTACAAATTCTGATTGATATCTGCTACTACATTTCAAATCTCTTCCAACCTCGGTGCCGAGGCGAGGTATCTTCAATCTCTGATGAGTGTCTGACACAATGTCTTCTTTTGTCCTGATGTCGAGTCGATGTTGAGTCATAGATCGTAAGAGATCTTATTCTTTCAGTCCTAAAGATCGTACGAGATCCTCTCCTGGTGTCGAGTCGATGTTGAGTCATAGATCGTAAGAGATCTTATTCTTTCAGTCCTGAAGATCATGCTTAGGTCTTCTCCCGGTGTCGAGTCGATGTTGAGTCATAGATCGTAAGAGATCTTATTCTTTCAGTCCTGAAGATCATGCTTAGGTCTTCTCCTGATGTTGAGTCGATGTTGAGTCATAGATCGTAAGAGATCTTATTCTTTCAGTCCTGAAGATCATGCTTAGGTCTTCTCCCGGTGTCGAGTCGATGTTGAGTCATAGATCGTAAGAGATCTTATTCTTTCAGTCCTAAAGATCATGCTTAGGTCTTCTCCTGGTGTCGAGTCGATGTTGAGTCATAGATCGTAAGAGATCTTATTCTTTCAGTCCTGAAGATCATGCTTAGGTCTTCTCCCGGTGTCGAGTCGATGTTGAGTCATAGATCGTAAGAGATCTTATTCTTTCAGTCCTGAAGATCATGCTTAGGTCTTCTCCTGATGTTGAGTCGATGTTGAGTCATAGATCGTAAAAGATCTTATTCTTTCAGTCCTGAAGATCATGCTTAGGTTTTCTCCTGATGACGAGTCGATGTTGAGTCATAGATCGTAAGAGATCTTATTCTTTCAGTCCTGAAGATCATGCTTAGGTCTTCTCCTGGTGTCGAGTCGATGTTGAGTCATAGATCGTAAGAGATCTTATTCTTTCAGTCCTGAAGATCATGCTTGGGTCTTCTCCTGGTGTCGAGTCGATGTTGAGTCATAGATCGTAAGAGATCTTAGTCTTTCGGTCCTGAAGATCGTGCTTAGGTCTTCTCCTGATGTTGAGTCGATGTTGAGTCATAGATCGTACGAGATCTTTTTCCTTTCGATCATTGTTTCATACAACCATTCTCTTTGAAAACCCCGTGTCGGCACCGCTACCACGTTATAAGCTATCTCCATTCAAACCCATTACCCACTGTAAATTCTTCCACCAGGAAAAACAAAAATCTCTTTCCCCAGCAGATATCAAAACAAAAAGAAAAATAAGGATAACATTTACACCATCTTCTCTTTAGGACAAATTTCTGGTACTTGGATATTTAATCTTCTTCTACCTCGAATGTTCGAAAGGCTAGCGCCAATCTCACCTTCAGGTTTAAGACGATTAAATAGGGGCAGCTGTCATACCCCAAATTTGTCCTACCCCTAACTTCTAACTGGCTTAAGCATCGCATTCATCTGCATACCTCCATTAGGGCATTAACATAGACCATGCATTCATTAATTAATAATCTGGCAAGAGATCAAGGGTCTTGAAGCAAGCTGAAGTGTCACATAGGCCTTGGCTAGAGCTTATTTCCTCAAAGATGGTGTTTTGCACTCGACAAAGACTGTGATTGGTTCAGGTCTTTTGAGAGACATTTACTCAAATGGTTTCTATGCACATGGATTTCCTCCTAGGGTTTATTTCCCTATTTTCTTGGATCAGGATTCTTTATATTAGGGTTTGTGCCTTGAGATTTTGTGGCTAATCAATTTCATGCCTTTTATACATCAAGGTTATTGGCTTAGTTGATCTTCACCATCAGATGACATTCAATATGCTATGATTTGGAGTATGGATCCAATTGAGGTTTCTTTCTTCACCAGTTGATTCATCTAGGGGGATTGTATTACAAGTCATTGACCAAGAATCCTACCTCTGTTGCAAATTATGGGTTTGATGTCATTCGAGATATTCAGGTGCAAAGCGCGGAAGATTGACTATTAAAAAATGAATACAATTGATTGGAATTTGAAGGAAATGAGTGAGTTTGAAGATGTGTTCACATGAGTTGACTTTTAGTCAACAAGTCAACCTTAGAGGGTTGACCTTTGGTTGACCAACTATTTTTGTTTTGCACATTTTCCTGTGATTGACTTATGGTACGGTTCCCATTCAAAAGGAAAAGAAAAGAAGACTAAAAAAGGAGAGGAGAACACATTTTTGAAGACAAGTCAAAGCATGTCATATGATTGTTTCAAAAAAATCAATACAGGATCTGTTGCAATACAAAGTCATTACATCTTTAAGGGAAGTCATGAGTCAGTGGCATTCTTTACACAAAATGATTGAACTATTACACCATGTAAACACAAAAGGCTATCCTAAACTTGTTCTTGCAGCCGAGCCTTGTTTCTATTCTTGCCTCATCTTCAAGCTTGCCAAACTCATCACCACGTTGTCAACCTACAAAATCAAACCTGCATCACGTGTGTCTAAAGGAAGTATTCATGTCCAAAGAAAATTACATCATCCAAATTCCATTCAAAACTACAAAATCATATTACCATTCAAGATCCACCTACATGACAAGAACCAAAAGCTACATTGCATATTCTACTGAAAATTACAAAAATACAAGAGTTCGTCACACTACACTTTACATTTCCAAACTTCATTACAAAAGTATCCTCGCATCTCATTTCATCACAACATCCAATTCAAAAATATATCCATTACATCCATACCAATCTACATAAAATCTACACTAAAACTAGGATCCAATCTTCATCTTCCTAATCTGAAATTCCGCCACGATTCCAAGATTCATATAGTTCATCCCTCGTTGTACTATCTCCCTAAACACAGCATCCCTGCAACAAACAAGTCCAGCCAGTCAGAGTCAGTTTAGCACTGCATACGGCAAACAAGGAAAAAACAAACAATGAAGCAAGTTCGAAACTATCCGGATCTCATCGCCAATTCACACCCATTCAAACCACCTATCAACTAACATCATAATCCAAAACCTGCATAACTAAACCAGTTCAGAAACAATTCGCAAAAGAAAGAAAAACAGCTACTTGCCGCCTTTCCAAACTAAGTTAGCCATAAGCAAAACAGTTACACGAACCTACCACCTACTAACAGAACCACCATTCTCTAACCACCTCTCAACCATTTTCTAACTACCTTGTAACTAAATGCTCATAACAGAAAAAAACCAATTTGTAACAGAATTTCCAACCTAACTAACCACCTATAACTGACTTCAGAAACTCAAAACAGAAAAGGGGAGGGAATTGGATATAACAGAAAACAAAGACAGATTAGAGAGGTAACTAACCGGGAATCCTCTATATAACAGTTCATTCTTCATCTCCGAGCCGGCTCTCGATTCATTCTCCCACCTTCCCCACCTTGAATCCTCTCTCCATCTTCATCTTCTTCATCTTCACTTCTTCACCATAACCGTGCCCTCCATAATCTTCTTCAACCTTCTTCTACAATCACTCTCCTCACATATCCATTTTTCCATTTTTTGATTCATCTTCAATCTCTGCAACTTCAATCTCAGTTCCACTTCACCCTTCACCATATTCATTCTCACCTTCAATCTTTTTCCATAATCTACACTCTGCAATCTTCTCTCCCATTCTTTAAAACTTCAAGCCCCTTCATCACCTCCAAAAATTACAGAAGAGAAAAATTGGCATAACAGAAAGAGGAGAAGAGAATTTCAGAACAGAGATCGGTAACAGAGAATACTCTCACCTGTAACAAACTCAGAATGATTCGCTCTTGAATCTTCATCCTTCACTTCTTCAATCTCTCTGAATTCATGCTTCAATCGCACCCGCCGCATCTCTCGCCAATCATCACTTTCGGCAATCATCATAATCGTCATCAATCACAGAGCCACGAGCTCCTTGCTCTCAATCTCTGCAAACAGCAAGAACAACAACATCATCACAACTTTTCTCAAAATTGCGAATAAAAAAAAAGAAGAAGAAGGGAAGCGTAACATACGAAACGTTCCCACCCGAGGAATCCGAAGCTTATTCCCTTGAACCGGATGAATGATTCGACCAAGAGCTCAATCGGGGAGACCGATAGATAAGAGAGGTGAGCGATGACCGAGGCAAGAGTGAGATAGTGTGCCGCGCCATCCGATCCGCGGCGGAGGAGAAGGAAAGTTCGATCGGGGAAGGAGCTTCGTCGCCGCGCCGAAGGAGGAAGAGGAGTCTGAAAGTTGAGGTAAAAGGTGATACGTCACAACTTAAACCCTAATTTCCCTTTCTATATAATATGATTTTAGTATAGGGTTTTAATTTGAAAATTAATGATGATTTGAACGGAGATTAATTGTATTAATTGGTAATTGTTGATTAATTGGATTTAGTTGTAGATAATTTTTGAATCAACATAATGTTTGGATAAAAGTCTGGATAACAAGTGTTCTTGGGCGGGCCCATGCCCTTTTGGCAGTAAAATCATACAAAAACAACAACTTCTGGGCCAGTCTTTGTTGAGCTCTGCGCCCTGCTACTGGCATACCACCATTTTCAGCTTACACCCCCCTCTGAGCCCATTTAGTTCTTTTAGAATATAGGTTTTAACATAGTTTCCCTTCCTTTTTTCTTAGTGATAAAAGAATCAATAAAACTTGTTAGATTTTTAGGTAATTGTTGACATTAAGTTTCTCACAAAACTCATAAAAATAGTAGATTTTTTAGTTTGATTTTGACATTTAATTTCCTTCATAAAATCTCACAAAAATAGTATTCTTTTTTAGTTAGTTTAATTTTGCACTAATATTTGAATTGCTTTTGTATCATTCACCTGTTGATTTCTATATAATTGTTGTGTGACTTTGTTGCTTGACTTTGGCCATATTTTCGGCCTATTTTAGACTCCATTAGACTTAAATAGGAATTAGAACAACTTAGATTAGAATATAGAATTAGTTCCCCTCTTTCATCCTTTTTCTTTTCAACTTTTAAAATACTTAATAAAAAACCGATGAAGATCATACCGTTGCTATATTTCATGGTAGGAAAGAAATGATTGAGGCGTAGGCCTCGATGTATGTTCTTTCCTACTTAGCGGAAAAGAAATGGTTGAGGTGTGAAGCCTCGATGTATTTCTTAACCGTTATTTAGAGAAACGATTGTGGCGTAGGCCTCGATGTGCATTCTCTAAATATTCACAAAAAAAGAACTCCTTTTTGTATTTCTACTAAACGGAAAAGAAATGATTGGAATGTAGATTTCGATGTATTTCTTATCCGTCATTTAGAGAATCGATTGTGGTGTAGACTTCGATGTGCATTCTCTAAATATTCAAAAAACAAACAAAATTCTTTTGGTATGATCTGAGTCACAAAGTTAAAATCCCCATAAAAAGCACCAATCAAAAACACTTCAAAAAAACCTAATAAATGTTCAGACTTAAAACAAAAGTGAGGAAGTGATGCGAGACCTTGTAGTAGGTTCTCGTCATCACGGAATCACCCTTAAAAGATACAAACCAATCTCTTTTTCTCTTTTCTTAAGGGCAAGTTATCTCCGCTCCATTGCATCCTAGGCGATCCCTTATGCAAGAGCGTGAGCGTTAACGCCGCCCAACTAAAAAACACAAAAACAAACAGAAAATCTTTAGCCGAGCTACGGTAACTCTGATTCCTGAAAAGGATACGTAGGCAGCGGGGTAGGGCCCGTGCGAGTACAATTCTTTCTTTTCCCTACATTTTGCATTCATTCGCATTTAGACATAGACATAGTTATACACCCTTTAGATAGAAACAAACATAGGTGGATACCATCGAGTACGATGGGCGTGAGGGGTGCTAATACCTTCCCCTTGCGTAACCGACTCCCGTACCTTGATTCTCTGGTCGCAAGACCCTGTTCCTTCCTTTGTTAGGTTTCCTGATATTCCTTTCCCTTATGGGATAAATATATTGGTGGCGACTCTGTTCATTTTTCGCGAGCGTGTGACACCTTATAGCAACGCTTTTAAAATCGCTTTCATAACTTACCTATAGCAGCGCTTTTATATAAGCGCTTTCTTAAGGTAGCCTATAGCAGCGCTTTTCAAAAGCGCTTTCGTAGGATCACCTATACCAGCGCTTTTTTCTCTTGTTTTTTAGTTTTGTTTTTAGCGAAACCTATAGCAGCGCTTTTTCCTAAAAGTGCTTTCGTAGCTGTGCTGCTAAAAGCCAAATTTGGCGTAATGTCTTACATCCCATGTTGGGTAGTCAAGCTCTCTTCCGAAATAACTTTATAGTCCAAACAAATCTTCCTATCCAGCTTCATAGTAAAAAAGACATCTATTTGAGAACATGTCACCGCACTTTTATATGTGATAAGATGTTCATCTTTTTTCTTATTTCGGGTCTTTGCTATAGTATATTCCAAAGTTGATTAATATTTTAAGATAGATTTACCCTCCGTATTCACCTCCCCTAAATCATACCCCTCATGCATGCGCTTAAAACCTCTTGCTACTCTTCCCACACGTCCTTTTAGATCTCCTCCTTGAAAAAACTTTTCTTCCTGGGGTATATCATAAAGTAAGCCTTTTAAATCATCCCAAAATTTTATCTTAAGATGTTGTGTTAACCCAGCATGAGGTGTGTAAGCACTAATAACATTAAAGGTGTCTTGTTCCACTACAGATTTCAATGATATGATTCTATCTCCAACTCTTTTTACATATACAATATCATTCTTCTATTCCTTGTACATAACAATAATCCTCACTCCATTTCTCGATCTAACATTTCTAATGTATCAGAGCTTAAATTATAAGTTGTTTAATTCTTTCGTTTTTCATCTGTCCGTTTAGTTTTTTGTAGGCACATAAAATTGATCTTTCTCTTAACCATAATGTCCAATATTTTCATATATTTTCCAATAAGTGTGTCTATATTTTATAATCCAAAACGAATTCTACTCACATGAACTAACTACGGGTGACAATAAAATCCATTAAGAGAATATCCATCCAATAATTCATCCATCCAATCCATCCATTAAATAAAAAATAAATTTAATAGATTGGTCCAATCCATCCATGAAACTATATGGATGGATTCATCTCATTTTATAGATCCAATGGATTTAGCTTATTACTATTAAATTATTTTTTATTAAAAAAACATGAAAAATCTAAAATTAAACAATTTCTTGACATTTTTATTTCTCACATATTCACCCATAGTTTTTCTTTCTTGTATCATAATGTAAAAAAATGTGAATATTTATTGTTATTGATGTAAACATGAAAAAATTAATAATGCTCATACTTAAATGAACTTGTCTGTGTTTAATTTAATTTTCACGTAAAATGGCT
The DNA here is from genome assembly GCF_029867415.1 of Vicia villosa. Lineage (NCBI taxonomy): Eukaryota > Viridiplantae > Streptophyta > Magnoliopsida > Fabales > Fabaceae > Vicia > Vicia villosa. Next base: position 21,032,335 of record NC_081182.1, on the reverse strand, counting down.
TAATTGCTATGTATTGAATTTTAATTTTCTTTAGATAGAATTAGTTAATGAAAAGTTAGTTGGTTTGAATTAGAAAGTTAATCAACACGATTAATTGAGAAGGTCATCACGTTAATTGGTTAATCAAGAAGTAAAGTTAATCAACATGTTAATTGATTAGAATTAGCTACATGGATATATATTTATAATTAAAAAAAATTTAAAAAAAATTATTTTTCTAAAATTAACTCAAAATAAAAAATAAAAAAAATTAAGTTAATTGTACATATGGTTGGATATCCACCCATTAGACATACTTTAATGGATGAATTGGATGAATTATATTGCTTAGTAGATGAATTGAATTGAATTTTTTGAAAGAAAGTTTAGTGGATTGTTAATGGATCGTTTTGATCCATCCATTAACAATTCAATCCAAATTTATCAAATTCATCCATTTTGTCACCCCTGGAACTAACTTATTTATCCACACTCGTTCACAAAATGTAGGAACTCTTGATTATTTTACAATGCATTAAGGTGGCGATACAATGACCCTTGCTCTTTTGACACCGTACTCAAGCCATATAACGTTTAGCTTACGAAAAACGATCAAACATTCACATTATTTCGTAGTTAATTTATATAATAAGGATATAACAAAGTTTTACGCTGATTGTCGATTGATTAACACACAGATCTCCTTTTATTTAGACTTGATACCAACTATACTTAACAAATAACATAAGTAGAATTTATATAAAAATTAAAAAAAAATCAAAATTAGAGAAAAAAATGTATTTAAATCTATTTTTTTTTACAAATATTTAAATCTAATTTAATATATAATAATTTAATAGATGCGATAAAAAAATGTATATTAAACAATTTTTCTAATTTTAATATAGAAATTAGTCCTTTGGGTGTTTGGGGTAAGCAAGCACGATGAAGAAAGTTATGAAACTAGAAATAAAGAAATGGGAACACAAGTAACAAAACAATGATGATCCGATCTAAACCCAAGTAGATGAACACAGTGATGTAATACTAATAACATAGTAAGATTCAATTTCAACTCACTCGCATGGAACTTCTTAAATTCTTCTTCTTCATCTTCTCGGTAATTCCTTCTCATTTCAATTCTCTCCAATTCCTTTCCCCTTCGATTTCTAGGGTTTATGCTTTCCCCTTACATTTCCATTTCATTTCCAGGTTTTGTTTCTTCATCACGTTGCAGATTCCACAATCACGTAACTAACTATTCAATTCTCTTCGCTTTTCTAATAATTTATTCATATAAGACGTTACTAACTTTATCTATTTCTCTATACAGAGGATCCTGTGACCAATGTCATCGCACCAAGGTGCGTTTCATTTCATCTTACTTGATTAGTTTTTACTTCAACTCTTAAACTAATTTGTATCTTCATGTTTTTTGTAAGTAGGAATTTGATGTTACTTCATCTAGAAACCGAAATTATGGCGATGAAAAGGTATTATGTGATGTTATTTATTTGATTATTTATGATGATGATCGTATCGTTGTGAAATAGTAGTGATTTTGTGTAGGATATTGATATAATTGCAACGTATAGCGATGCTTCCGGTCATATTCGGTTGGCTAGGTTGAAAATGAGGGACTTATCGGATTCTTGGGTTTGGGAAAACCCTAGTAATGCTAACACTGAACAACAAAATTACTCCCAGGTACTTTAATTTCAAATTGAATTGGCTTTTGTATTTTATTGTTGTTGATGATCCTTGAATATATGGTAATAATTACAATCTGATATGATTACAGGGAGGAATTGAGTCATTGCGAACTGATTCAAGATTTGAAGACAATCTCAAGCACTCAGAAGATGAACATGATCCTGAAGAAGGCTTTGGTCAGATTCCACATTCCTTACCAATGACTCCGGTGAAGATAAAGCGTCGGGTAATAATCCAACTTTGTCATTCGGAACAAATGATAGGGGATTGAGAAAGAGTTTTATTCCATTTTCTTTTGTCCCTGTTAGATTGGGTTTTTTATTTATTTTAAATAGTTTACTATCCCTTAGATGATGCGGCTGGAAAGAAGAAAAGCTCGTGCTGCTGAACTTAGTCAGCAAAACAAAGAAAATGACAATCGCATTGTATCAGAAGCAATTGAACGCTCCAAAGAATTTGATACCACTATCAAGGGAAAGTATAGTATATGGAGGAAAGAATATGAAAACCCGAATTCTGATTCCACTCTTAAACTCATGCGAGACCAAATAATAATGGCCAAAGCTTATTCCAATATTGCAAAGTCTAAGAACAAAACTGCTCTTTACAATGCTCTTGTCAAACACTCCAGAGATAGTAAACTAGCTATTGGAGAAGCAAATTCTGATGCTGAGCTTCAGACTGGGTATTTTGTTATAGACTTTGTCTTGTTTCTTAGACTAATTAGTTTGTTTCAATTTACATATGATAAAGTTTCTACCTTATTGCCTTTGCTAGAGCACTTGATTGGGCAAAAGCTATGGGTCACGTTCTTTCTGTAGCAAAGGACCGGCTTTATGACTGCATTTTAGTGGCAAGGAAGTTAAGGGCGATGCTTCAATCAACCGAAAATAGAGTGAATATGCAGAAGAAAAGAAGTGCGTCCCTGATCCAGCTAGCTGCAAAAACAGTGCCTAGGCCATTGCATTGTCTTCCCCTGCAACTTGCAGCTGATTATTACCTACAGGGATATCATAAGAAAGGAAATCTTGGCGAGGAAAAGATTGATGACCCATCTCTTTACCACTATGCTATCTTTTCTGATAATGTACTGGCTGCATCTGTGGTTGTTAACTCTACTGTGCAGAATGCAAACGACCCTGAGAAGCATGTATTCCATATAGTAACTGACAAATTGAATTTTCCATCAATGAGAATGTGGTTTCTCATCAACCCTCCTTCTAAAGCAACCATTGAAGTTCAGAATATTGATGATTTCAAGTGGCTGAATTCCTCGTATTGTTCTGTTTTACGTCAACTTGAATCAGCAAGAATCAAGGAGTATTACTTTAAAGCCAATCATCCTTCCTCTCTCTCTGCTGGTTCTGACAATCTAAAATATAGAAATCCCAAATATTTGTCAATGCTGAATCACTTAAGGTTCTACCTTCCTGAAGTTTATCCAAAATTGGACAAAATTCTATTCTTGGATGATGACATTGTCGTGCAGAAAGATTTGACACCTCTTTGGTCAATTGATTTGAAAGGTATGGTGATCGGTGCAGTAGAGACATGCAAGGAGAGCTTCCATAGGTTTGATAAATACCTAAATTTTAGTAATCCACTGATCTCCAATAACTTCAGTCCTGATGCATGTGGTTGGGCATTTGGCATGAATGTCTTTGACTTGAAGGAGTGGAAGAAACGAAACATCACCGGAATCTATCATCGGTGGCAAGATTTGGTAAAATTCACAAATCTTATTCCTCCCGTTAGATTTGTCAAAATATACCTAATTATTTGCCTTATTTTAAACCATTTCTAAATATCATGTAAGGAATTGTTTGCTTGAAGATTCCTATGTGTATATCATGCCCTTAATTTTCAGGCATCAAAGTCAATAACCATAAAGCCATGTGTAACTGTTTTTTGCTTGTAGATAGTAATTTCTTCTTATCAGAAGTATATTGATTGTTTTTCTTCTCTGCAGAATGAGGATAGAACCCTCTGGAAGCTTGGAACCTTACCCCCAGGCTTAATCACCTTTTATAAACTGACCTATCCGCTAGATCGGGGTTGGCATGTTTTGGGACTTGGCTATGATCCGGCTCTGAACTTAACGGAGATAGAGAATGCCGCTGTCGTTCACTATAACGGAAACTACAAGCCATGGTTAAATCTTGCTGTTTCCAAGTATAAATCGTTTTGGTCCAAATATGTTATGTTTGACAATCCATATCTTCAAGTTTGCAACCTCAGTGAATAGTGAATATTTGTGTCCATAAGTTTCCTCCATTAGCATATTGTACCTTTTGAGGATGGTAGCGCATGTAGTATATAGGGTGTATGATTACAGCACATGGTCCGCTATGGATAAAGCCATTTAACGAAAAAGAATAGTCTTTTATTCTTTTAAAATTAAAAAAGAAAAAGTAGTCCATTATTCTTTCCCTAATTATTCCACTTATCTCTCAAAACTATCTATCTTAAACCTTAATACACACTAGTTCAATTTCCCCCCTCATTCAGACTGGTTTGCAAACGGTAATTCAAGCACCATGACAGGTTTGTAGCAAATCAATTTTGATCTATGTCTCGCTGCTTTTATATTTGATTGGTTTATGTCCTTTATCATATTGCACTTCTGGATTGTTGACATCACTATTTATCATTTTTGTAGCAATTAAACAAATTGCCATTCATTCTATGGTATATTCATGTTTGTGCAGATAGTTTCCATTTAGACTAGTTAATATTACACTAATTGCTAGTGACCTGTTATTATTTTCAATAATTCCTGGGAAAACGCTGAGTGTTTGTCTGTACGGCATAGTCTGATGCTTACTCATAGGGTTATATTTGAAGTTTTTTCTTTTTTATTTCTATCATAGATACAGATTCATGTCCGAGTAAACAATGTTCTATTAAGACTAAAGTGCTCCTTGAATATTCTGCTTTGATTTTCAAAATATGCTTGATTTGTTTGCTGAGTTACTTGTTTATTCTGATTTTTTTACACATCATATAGTAAGGAGCTATTGTTTTTTCTTTATGTCAATTATGATATTAGAATTAGTGAAGGAAATATTGAGATGAATGAGATGAGAATTTGACGAGGAAACACTAGAGAATTTGGTTAAAATATTGCAGAAACTAGTATACCACTATAATTAGTTGCAACTCTTGAATCTTAATGGGCAGTTGAATTCTTCTGCAGTTTTGGGGTGAAAAAATGGCAGATATCAATGGTGTCATAGAGAATGACTTCTTTGGTATTTTGTGCAATTGATCAGATAAAATATGGGTGGCAATGATGGAGTCTTTTTATTTTTTGTTGAATCTTTGTTACCAGCATTTGGAGTTCCTCATCTTAGCGACATAATGTGTGGGGAACTTTAAATTAAATAACTGAGGTCTATAAGTGAGCTCTCTGTGATTCACATGTCTTTTAAACATGCCCTTCACATTATTATCCGGCAACCCTACACTTCGGAAATGCCAAAATTTTCAATTTTTTGAAGTTTATTGGAGTAATCGTCAAATTTCTTTTATCATGAATCATAACAAAATCGGAAAAGCATTGGAGCCAAGTTGGTTTATGTGTGTTTCGTGGTGTTGAGGAGAGTTTCCTTAGCTATGGTTCTCTAACATTCTGATTTTTTGGTATTTGAAGGGGCAAGGATTAGGATTTGAATTAAAATTTAAGTGGAGAGTGAGTGAGTAGAGGGTGCACTTAGTAATTAAGCCCATTATTATGCCCAACTTTACTCCCTCTACACATTACTAAATCAACCATTCCCCTCCCCTCACACACTCTTCATGCTCAGAAAAGATACTAAACACTCACCCACACACAATCCCCTCACACACTCTTCATGCTCAGAAAAGACACTAAACACTCACCCACACACAATAAGAAAGAAAAAGATAGAGAGAGATGGAAGGGAAGAAAACAAAGACAAGAGAAAGGAATGAAGAAAAAAAAAAAGATGGAGCAAAACTTAGGAGAGAAGGAGATGAATGTGAAGATTCATCATCATCTTAATCTCCATTTTTGTAGGAGTAAAATCTCCGGGTTCTCCTTATTCACCCCTATTAGAAACAAGGGTTAAGATCCCTGGTAATCTCCACCCCCTTCCGTTAAGTTAGAATTCTATTAAGAATTTTGTTAGGAATTCAGTTTTGAATTTCGTTAAAAGTTGACCTTCTACAATATATAAGGTATAATGTAAAATTGAAATGAATAACAAATTATTTTATAGTTTTTAACTAACTTTTAATTAGGGTTGGAAATGAGTCGAGTCGAATTCGCTTCAGCTCAGTTTGACTCGTTAAGAATTGGTCGAGTTCGAGTTTATGACGAATTTTTTTTCAACTCAAACTAGACTCGTTAAGAATTGGCCGAGTTTGAGTTTATCTCACACTTTTTTTCAGGTCAAACTCGACTTGTTAGAAATTCACGAACATTTCGATTCAGCTCGTTAGGTTTATCTTGTTAGGTTCAACTCGCTTATTTCACGGATTTAAAAGTAATATTTTAAAGTCTATTTTTTTACATATATATTTGACATTTTAAATTAATATTTTTTAAATAAAAAATATAGAAATAAAATAAAAGTTATGAGATTAGAATTTATACGATGTTAATTTTATTTGTATAATTATTTGTAGAAATATTTTGCTCACTAAAGAATATAAATTATCAATTAAAATCGTTAGATTAAAATAAAATATGATACTAAGATTTAGAGCAAATATTTAAACCTACTCTTAAAAGACAATATAATCTATCTCATATATAATCGAGTTGACTCATGAACCTAACGAGTCGAACTATGTATAGTTCAAGTTCAGTTCATTTAGTTAACGAACTTAGTTTTTAGTTCATACTTAACTCATTTGGTTCATGAACCTAATTCAACGATTTAATTTTCGTATCGAATTTCGAACTATTTTCGAGTTAGTTTGGTTCATTGTCAGCCTTACTTTCAACTCTCTCCCTCTCTCTCCACGATTATCATCTTCTAGCATGGTATTTTGAGCCTTTTTTGAATCCACATGTGTGAACTCAGTGCTCATTGCCATGACTTCTACATGATCATGTTGTCATCGCTGCAAATTCAACGTTCGAAGAGTAATTTTTTATCAAGTTGACAAATCATACTATCATCAATGAAAATAACAGGTTGATGGTGTACTTCGAGGTACGAAGATGGCAAAGTATGTAGTTGCACCTTAAATCCCAGAGTGTTTTCTCTATGTTGTAGATTGAGATGCGCAAATAGAAAGATTTTGCATATGTAATTTGGGAAGAATAAGATTTTATCTTGTGGCACATGGCTTTTGTCCACCATCTCAGACTCTCTTTTTTCTCGATTTGTTCTTCGTCGCTCGTGGAAAGCGTGGGAAGAAATTCACTCTTATTACCACACACAGATGAAAACGCGTTTGAGGCAACTCGTATATGAGTCGCGATATCCGTCAAAAGGCCTGCGAACAATTTTTTTTCTTACTTGTGTCCGACCATTGTTGACACACTCGTGTCAATTGGAGATCCAATCCTACATAGAGATCAAATTGAGCTAACTCTTCAAGCTCTTACTACCAAGTACAATTTTGTTGTAGCTGCCGTGAATTTTAGGTCATAATTACTCTATCTTAATGAACTGAAATATCTAATTCTCTCTTAAGAATCTCAAATTGATAAGGAGAAAGAAATTGCTTAAACTGTCTCAATTAACCTAACTTAAGGTAGTCCTCATCCTTTTGGTCCAGAGAATAATTTTACTGATTATCCAATCTCTAACCAGTTCAGCATGAGCAATGGAGATCATCATACTCGATTTTGTGGTACAGCTTATCATGGTCGCAGATTTAGAAATCGTGGTGGTCGTAATTTCAATTGTGGCTATGTTCAATGCCAAATTTTCTATAAGTGTGACCATGAAGCCAATCATTGCTACTATAACAACTCTTATGAACCTTATGGTGGCTATGGAGTTGCTCAATTCAATGTATGAACTCAACCAGGTTATCGTCCACCTACACAACTAAACATTATCTCACACAAGCCTATAAATTCACCCTACAACAATTAGCCTATGTTTGAAATTTATTAAAAACCATGGTAGAAAACCACGGTGGATAAAAGCTACCAATAGTAGTTTCTGAAAATCACGGTGGGAGGGCTTCAAACGTGCGGTGGCGGCAGTGGACCGTGTTTTCAAACATACCATTAGTATTTAGTAGGGGTGGCAAACGGGCATGCCCGCCCCGCAAAAGCCCGCAAAAAAACGGGATGGGGCGGGGCGGACTTTTTTAAGAGTGCGGGTCTAAAACCTTGCCCCGCGCCCGCAAAAAAGTGAGGGCGGGGCGGGGAAAGTCCGCGGGCATTCGGCTTTTTAGGCCTAAAAATAGTGAAATTCTATAAAAAAACAAATGCCCGCAAAAGCCCACAAAAAAACGGGGCGGACACATTAAAGAGAGCGGGCCTAAAACCTTGCCCCGCCCCGCGAAAAAGTGCGGGTAAAACGGGCTTTCCCCGCGGGCCGGACCCGTTTTGCCACCCCTAGTATTTAGTACAACACACAGACCTCATACAGCCAAGCCTGGGACCTTGATTCTAGGGACACACGTCATGTCACGCTTGATGCTACTAATCTTGCAGATGATGTCTAACTTTATCTCCGGAATAGTATTTGTGACTTTTTACCATGGTAAACTAGCACCCTATGACGGATTTTACCATAATATACCCTAAGCCATCAAAGGATTTTCCAGTAGGAAGGTGTGCTGCGTGAACTAGAGTTTCAATAATTGCTTTCAATAGAAATGATATATTTGGGACATGTCTAGAAGCCAAGTTCCTGGTGATAACTTTTTGCAGATCATTGAAGTGATTTCAAATACAAGAGACGGATAAACGTGCACATGTTTTTTGAAAGTCAAAAGAATAATTTGGTTTAAAAAAAAAAAGCAATTGATTAATAATTATCAGTCATAAATTGCATCGTACAACTGTTCTTTGTCCTATTGAACATGTTGCGAGATAACTTTAGAATATTTGACTAACTCTTCATACAAAATATAACACAAAATGAGTTAGCTTTAAAATTCCTCTTTGTAAACCAAACGAAGAGTTACATTCCCTCCTATATCAATCTGATCCTATTGAACAGCATTAAAAAGAAGTAAGGTTGTTCCTCCTATAAGGTGACTGGTTTAGAAACCGCAAAATAAAATATTTTTTGATATTAATTGAACATTTCATAAATTTAGCTGATGTATCTGTTAGGCCTTTCAAACAATCATCATACTTTTGCTCCTCACATAACTTTTTTTATCTTTCTAAAAGAGCTGGAATGATCATGAGAAAATTTGACAAAAGAAGATGATACTGAAAACCTCTTGAGACTTCCATTGACAAACTCTATTCACAGTGCTCTTTTATCTTCGGAACTGGGGTCTGCTGCTTGAATCGAATTTCTTGTGTCTTTAGCAAATATGCTTCCTTGGTGTGCCCCTACAACCAGAAACTTAGCAATAAATCAATAACAAACAAAAAAGATTAATAGAAATGAAACCTTGACTTAGGAATATAAGAATTTTCCTACAGATCGTGTCATAACCAAAATGAAAAGATTCGAAGTTGGTTCAAGTAAGAGAAATGTGATGAATATTCTTATGTGAATTTGGAAAGAAAGGCAGGCATGTAAGAGTGTATTTTTTGTTGTTGTAAACTCTGCCATTTGGAGGTATGATATGACATTATTATAAACTATGAAGTAGCCAAATCAAACAATGGTAGAATGCCTGAGGCTTACCGGTTGGAGTAGATACACGGTCACCAGGTCCAACGGCACGACTAGAACTGCCAGTTACAGGCAACTTTCCATGAAGCTCTTGCGGGAATGGTACATTACTCACTAATCCTGCTTCATTTTCTCCACTATGCAAATTACTATCATTAACCAGCTTTGCAGCAGATTTCGGCGAGAATGCTGTGGACCAAGATCCTCCATTTGACCCAGCCAAAGCCATTATAACATCTGCCTGCATACACCAAAGAGAGAGCATGCAAAAGTCATGATAACACATTAAACCCTACAGCCTATTTGTGCATGCATAAAATTTCAGATAAGCAGAGTGACCCAACAGAGGGAAAGATAAAAGACCTTCTGTTATGACTTACAAAGATTTCAAGGCCAAGTTAAACTATATGCCCTTGAAAACTTCCATTCCAAGAACATCATACCTTGCTCATGATTTAACATTCAAACTGGGCTATTATGAAAACTAGACAAAGAAAACCTAAGAAAATAGGTGAACCATTAAAATGAATTCCAGCAAACTAGACAGAAAATACTGTTCTCAAAAGCGACTCTACCAGTTTAAACTAAGACAAGTGTGATAGGGAAGCCAACTCCGAGTATCTACACTGTTTGTTGGCAGATATTCAATGAGTTTAAACATAGAATGATTGTAAATCAACCACAAGTAAACCACACGCCATCTATCCAAGGCACAAATTGTTTCCGCGTGATAATTCATAAATCAAACTAATTCCAGGCTCTGTTTCACTAAATGCGGTAAACAAATATAACACGTCAAGAATAGGAGGCCTGACCTTATGTGGGTGGACATCATCAAAAACATGAGCTTGACCTCCATAAAAGATAGTCATCTGGCGGCTGGCAGGTGTTAGCCCATGTTGACTGCTGCCAATACCAAAATGCATAAAGTCAAGCAACTTCTCCTTTTTTCCAAGGTAAAAGGACTGAAAATAAACAGAATCAAGGCAAATTGCGCAACTGAATTTATAAGATAGATTTACCTTGGGGGAGTGGATGATTCTATAACATTAGTTAACGGCTTTGGCCTGCTTCCACCGAGCAGCACGGCAGATGAAACTTTATCACTAGCAGAAGCAGATGTGTTTACGGAACTTAAAAGTCCAGGGCCCTTGATTCCAGTTCTCGATCCTTCATCGGCAGCAAACTGAGAGATAAACGAAGGTCCGGCATTGGTATCTCTAATCTTATTCGAAGCTAACTGGTGTGCAAAAGGAGCCATCTGTCCTCCACGCGGAATATGCTGCATGGAAGGGCCAGCATTCATGAGAATCGACCGATCCCATTTATTCCCATCAATCATAGTGCTGGTGGGAGGATGAAATATCTGCGAACTAGAAGATGGCTTCATAGACTGCATACCAAGTAACACTTCATCGTCATTAGGCCTTCTAGATCTCTCTCCTCCAGACACATGTCGAAGAACCTGTACGAAACCATGAGTTAGACATCAAATGTGAATAATAATATTGGAGAATAATAATAATGAAGTGATGATAATTGAAAGTAAAACCTTCATCAAATGTGAATTTTGAAAGGAATCAGGGCCCAATTGGAAGGCATCTCTAGAGGAAGCAATAAAAGAGGAATCAGAACTAGTTCTCTTGTTCCCCACTAGTCTGTCGGAAAAATCAGTTGTTGGGCCATAGTATGGAACTCCCTCCAGATGATTTGATACCTGCTTTTCTACCAAATTGATGAGGAGGAAAACATTAACTTGCCATAAATAATGTGTGTTACAATTATAAGCTTTCATAGAATAAGTAAGAAATCACATTTATTGATGAAATTGATACCCTAGAAATGAGTGGATGAGAATGAAATGAATATAAAAAAGAGGAATGAAGGGGTTAATGGGGAAGGAATAATAATAATGATAATGTATTTAGAAGAGTTACCGGAAGCGGTATCAGAGGTGGAGGAGAAAGGGGTAGGAGCGGCGGAGGAGGGTGACGGTGATGGTTTCATGCCGAGAAAATCACGGAGGACCGGTTTGAGATGGTGTTGGGTCCCAGAAGTGTTGTTGTTGTGAGAGTGAACCATTGTCAGTAGAAGCGCCATTGGATACACATCTCATTATGCTGCTGCATAGCTGAAGTGAAGTGAAGTGAAACACGACACAACGATCTAGAGAGAGAGAGAGGGGGGAAAAAGCAAAAGGTTAGTAGAAAATGTTTTGGTTGTTAGAAAATGTTGTTGTGGAGTGGAGTTTAGCGTAGAGTAATGTAAGGGTGAATGTTTGTCTTTTTTGTCGAAAGTGTCGATCTCTCTCATACATATGTATGTAACTAGCTAGCTGTAATCAATTGGGATCTTTTGTCAGCTTTTGTTCTTGCTTTTTAACTCTTTCCCTCCTTATTCTAAATATAAGGTTTAAATATAATTAATGTGTTTTTTTTTTAATAAATTTCAGGAGAGAATAAAAATATCAATATCAGGGCTTTATAATATATTATATGTAATAAATATTTTTATGAATGGTTGTAATCATGTCATGTGATTGCTACAACTGAGTCAGAAATATTGAAAGTGTATGTTTATGTATACCAATAATTCATGAGATTAAAGGTTATGTATTCAATGTGTATATTAATAGAGATTCATCATTTATTTATATCGCACAACTAACTTTAAAGTCAAGAATTGCAAAATCAGCTGGAAATAATATTCTTCAACATTAACAAGGACATTTTCTAACACTCTATATGGATATGGATACTTGATCAAACTCCTTCTCAACTAACACTTCTTTTTCTTTTGTGTTCTCAATTTTAAATGATCATTTCTTCTCTTTACTATTGATTGGTTCGAAAAGCACCACACTATTTCTCAACTTGATGGCCTAGCACCTTTCAATTTTTGGGTTATATACGGTGTTACCTATAAATCCTCCGCTTGAACTAGCTTCAGCTACCATTTGACGAGATAATTGACCAACTTGCATTTCTAATTTTTTTTTTATGGATGCTTCGGTGTTCTTGTTCATTAAGATCTAATTGTGTGTCATCTCTTGCTGATATTTAGTCATGTGTTTATTGAGCCTGATTCACTTTCGTGAAGCTTTCTTGCGTGGACTTCATGAAATTTTGCAATGCTTCTTCAATATGTGATGGTTTGAGTTGAGGTTCTTAAGGAGTTTGTTGAACACGTTGATTAACATTCAAAGTCTGATTGTTGCTCCACTTGAAGTTCAGATGAGCTTTCCAACTCGGATTATAGGTGTTGGAAAAAAGATTATAATTCTGAAAATTAGCATAGTTAACTTCTTCACTCTCAACCTCAATAGTACAATTGCCATTGGCATGTTCTCCTCCACATAAATCACAACAAAGAACCTAAATATGACTCACATTAGCTTGAGCCAGTTGGGCTGCAGACAACTGCTTAGTAAGCGCTTATATCTGAGCAGATAAAGTTGTTGTCGAATCAACTGCATGAATACCCTTTTGTTTCATTGCGGACTCGCTTGAACGGTACTCGTTCTGACACATATTCTTTATCAATATTTTTAACTCTTCATCAGTTTTCAGTCTCAATGTACCTCCAGTTGAGGCATCGAGAAGCATTCTTGTTTGTGTTCTCAATCCATCGATGAAGCGTGCCATCTGTTATGTAGGCCTCTTATTGTGATTCAGGCACTTACGAAGTAGCAACTTGAACCTTTCCCATGCATCAGATAGTGATTATGCCTCTTCTAGAGCAAAAGTAGTAATTACAACTTTTCTTTCCACAAACCAAGCATTGGAGTAGTAACTCTCGAGAAACTTGTCTTCTAACTCTTTCCAAGTTTGGATAGATCCATTTAGGATGCACTGCAACCAATCCTTTGCGTGACCTATCAAGGAAAAACCAACCAATCGTAATTTTACTTGATCGTCGGTGGTTTCCCCAATCGAATTACACATCGAGCAAGTCTCGTAAAATTTAGTGAGATGCTCTCAAGGATCTATGATTTCTCGCTCTTCAAACGAGTTCTCTTTCAAATCTGTAAGTACATAATTTTTATGTCAAGGGTTACTGGATCAACGGGTTGAAATCCTAACCAAATATGTTATGAGTCGGTCCTCTTGCAGTAGTCCCCCAATATTTGATGTGGTGGAGCGGTCATCTCTACTTTCTCTTCTTTTACTTCTTCGGTAACTTTAAGTGTTTGTCATCTCGCTTTGCAAAGTGTGCTTGTTGTTAATACAATTTTGGGGTCGACGATATCAATGTCTAGTCGGTACCTTGCATAAGCAAACAAGAAATACCTTAGTAGCACCGCACCAAATAAAATAAAGTAAAAGTAGAAACAAGAATAAACTAAAATAAATAACAAAATTAAAAATTAAAAAATAAAATCAAAATTAAAAATGAAAACTAAAAATTAAAATTAAAAATGTCGCACAAAATTGCCTTGTTGAAATAAAAAATTTTCGGCAACAGCGCCAAAATTTGCTGACTTCTCGACAAGTGTACCGATGGTGTAGAAGTAATAATAAAAATATCATCTCCACGAGGATTATAGTTTAACATGAGATTTATGTGGGTAATTGAGTGATTAATTGGGGGATACATGTTGTTGTGGTAAAATGACAATAAAAAAGTTTTAGAAGTATTCCGGGTTTTATCGTATCCACATGGATCAGTGTGAGGGAAAAAATGTCGTTCAATAGTCACTAAGTTTGATTTGAATGGTTTTAAAAATGGAAAATGCAAAAATTAAAACATATGAACAAATGAATAAATACATTTTTTTTGGAGATGAGAGAACTTGTCTGGATTGTATTTTTTCTACCGGTCAATTACTTAAACACATTGACTAGTTGTATGCAACCTAAATCACTCGTTAATATCATCATGTATCCCTTAAATCAGTGTCTATGTCTGGAGCACCAGCGAGATTTCTACCGCATTATCTCATCGATGATGTCTCACGCAACTAAAAAACACGGAGCATTAAGAATTGATACCCATGCAAACATTAGATCTAAATCTATTTCTTGAGTATATAACCTAATAGATAATCATCCAAGAACAAGATTTAAAGAGTATATGTATATAGCAACTCAAATCCCAGCACAAAGTTGAGGTTCATACTCAAATTCACAACAATTTAGCATTCATTAAACTCTCCCCAACTTAGACTTGTTTGTCCTCAAATAAGAATCAATCATCCTAAAGAAACAAAAACAACCGCCAAGAATCATGATCAACAAATATTTAAAAATGAAAATAAATGTATGGCTAAAATATCAAAAGTACTTGAAAAGCAATGCTTACCACTAAATGACAATGATACCTTGACTACGAAACAAAGTATAAGCACAAAACACATGTCAACAAATTCTAAAGCAATACATATGTTCAAGAATGAATCTCACCTAATGCACAACTTCATCAATGGACGAAAAACAAACATGAGGGGTTGAACTCAAACCCAAAAATCTTGCCAACATCAATTCAAATTATGCATTCATCTAGAAAATCATATCAAAAGTACAAAAGTAAAAATCACAAGAGTTTTCAAGAGTTGCAATTTGGCTTGGTTAGCAAAGAATGATTTTTCAAGACAATTGAAACCAAAAAGTTGCCTAAAAATGAGAATGATCACTTCTCAAATTCTCAGGCATTCATAATTTCTTTCACTCTTTATTTCCTCATTCATCATTTGTTACAACCCTTGACACAACTTATTCTCATAGAAAAACTTCAATGTTTTCTTTTCCTTTTTCAAGGATTTTTCTTTTCTTTTTTTCTTTCTTTCTTTTTCAAATTTTCCCTTTCTTTCTCAATCGCATAACAACCAACCTTTTCTCCCCAACTTGAATACAACTAAACTTTGAAATGTGAATGCTCCCAAGCTTATTAAGGTAAGGTTAAAAATTAAAATAATAAATCATGGTTGAGGATTCAAGAAAAAAGTATTTGAAGGTTCTTGGCATCGTTTCTCAACAATTCCAAATATTGTTCAGCATTTCTTTACAATATTTTGAAAGGTTCCTTCCTTTTTTTAAATGTATTTGAAGTATAAGGAAGCATTATAGCTCACCATAATTGACATTTAAAATTCACATTGCATGATGTTAGACAAATACGTACACAAAGATTCATTAGGAGCACTGAATACAATATCATCAACATAAATATGAACAAGAAGAATGACATGCATGGATTTTTTAATGAAAAGAGTTGTATCAACCTTCCCTTTTTCAAAATTATTTTCAATTAAAGATTTGCTCGAGCGATCATACCAAATACAAGGAGCTTGATTTAAACCATATAAAAGTTTTTTTCAATTTGAAGACTTGATTAGGAGAAGCAAAAAATTTAAAACCAAAAGGTTGATACCCATAAACTTCCTCTTGTATGTAACTGTTTAGGAACATGCTTTTAACATCCATTTGAAACAGTTTAGGATTTATGATGTAATAGAAAACAAGAAGAATACAAATGGCTTCTAATATAGATACAAGAGCACAAGTTTGATCAAAATTTATGATCTCCTGTTAATTGTATCATTTCATAACAAATCTCGCCTGTTTATTAAAATATTATTGTTTTCATCGAACTTGTTACAAAAGACCCATTTATTTCTAATTAATATATTAGTCCTAGTTTTAGGTACAAGTTCTCAAACATTAATATTTCTTTTGAATTGATTTAACTCTTCTTGCATAGAAAGTGACCAATGTTCATCAATCATAGCTTCATTGATATCTTTTGACTCAATTTGGAAAAAAAAAACATGTAATGGCATACATGGTTAGAGAATCCTGAGTGATTACCCCTTTTTAAATATGTCCTAGGAAATTTTCAATTGGATGGTCTTTTAAAGCACTTCATTCTTTTGGTAGATCTTAGTGAGATTATAGTGTTTCTTCACTTGTATTTTTGCCTTCTAAGATATTCTTCCCTAGAATACCCACACAATCAAAGACTTGCCTCTACTGATATTTTAGGGTTAGTTTCACTAGAGTTAAAGTGTATGGTTTTTTCAATAGTCATGGTCATTTTGTTACAATATGAAAGTCTTTACTAAAAGTGAACTAATCAAGAAATAAACCTTCACCACCTTTAGCATCAAATTTATCAATGGTGGGGCACCTCTGTCTCGGCCACCATCTTCCTGTCATGTTGACATCTACATCAGCAGCTGTTGTCTGAACATTGTCACCAACCGCAACATCTGACTCATCAGCAACATCTCTTGCCCATCCATCAGCTTTAACTTGTCTACGTTAGATATTACGGGATGCGCAAGCCTGCTCAGCCATCCACCTCCTGTGAGAACCGATCGGGGCTACTCTCCCTGCTTGGATATGCAAGTCGTCGGCGTCATATGCCCCCATACGAGCACTCACTGCAGCTCTGTCACAGTGCCTATAAGCAATTGTCCCATCTTATCCTCTGATTCTCAGTGCAAATAAAAAACAACGAAATATGAACTACTAGATTTTTAAAAAAAAAATTGAAAATCAATATGATTTTCCTTGATTTTTCAAAATATCTAATTAACCATCTCAAAAAGTTCTTCTAATGTTTTTTTTCGAAAAGTTCGATATGCCTGTATGCACTTTTACCAGATTTTTTGAAAATTCTGATAAAAATGCATGCAATTTCACCAGTTTTTTAAAATCTCCGATAAAACACATGTATTTTTATCAGAGTTTTCAAAAAATATGATAAAAATATATACTTTTTCATAAAAATTCGGTATGAATTTGAAATTGTCAATAAAATTGTGTACTTATTAAAAAAAAATCAATAGATGGTTCGAAAAATCTAATAAAATGTTGTGTTTTTCAAAAAACTTGAAATGTCGCATATAGTAAAATGAAATTTATTTAACAAAATTAATATGATAAAATAAAAAATATTTAAAAATATTAGATATAACTATGGGGCTTGTAAAAATCTCTGAGATTTGACACAGAACTGATAGCTTGAAGTAGATTTTCAATGCATGATCTTGTTATTAAGTTTTTTTTTTTTTTTTTTTTTATATTATTTCTGTAAAACCAAATAGCATTGAGAGACTTCACAATGGCAGCCATAACCACAATTTTTCCCAAACAAAATGTGTGTATATAAATATTTTAATTGGTTTATGCTCGTAAATCGTAAATCAATCGACGTCTAAAATACAAAAAGAGAAAGTACTTTATCACATGATAATGACAACGGCAACATCATATTCTCCGAAAAATCTTATAGATTTCGTTTAAATATTAAATCACTATAAAAGGACATCGAATTTAAAAGGTGACAAAATATATTACTAACATAAATTGTCATTGAATTATTATCAATAAAAACAAAATTCCATTCAAATTATACCAATTCAATTGATCATAATTCATCCCATCAATATTATATTATTTATTATTATTAATGAATCTTCTTAAAATTAAGTTCGATGGTAAGTTAATAGTGCTTTCCATTTTAGTAGAAATTATGCAATGCTAATTGTAAAGAAAATAAAAAAAAGTACAAAATAAAATTTATGTTTGGTTTTAGTTTGTAATTAGAATTGATTTTAAAGATATTTACTATACTACAATTTATTGTTAACTTATTTTTGTTTAAATATAAATAATTTTTACCTTCCACTCTTTTTATGTATCGAATGTAAAAGGAGGGTATAGACCCTGCACTAACAATATATTATCATGTGAAAAATATAGAGGAGAAAATAAAAGGGACATGAACTTAACTCATCAAAAAGAAATTGAGAAGGTTCAGAATAATTTCCAGTGGGGCAGCACGGTAAGAGAAAAATTAATTGGGTTAGGTGGGATTCGTTATGTTTATCAAAAGCGAATGACAAATTGGGGTTCAAGAGCTTTAAGGAGTTTAATGCGACTCTTCTATTTAAATGATCTTGGCAGATTTTACAAGGTTCTAATGTATTTTGGGTGAAGGTCTTGACTGCGAGATACGGTAATTTGAGTCACTTAATTTTATATGCTGGTTCTAGGCAGAAGGCCAATTCCAAGTCCAAATGGTGGGTGGAGCTGTTGAACATCGAATCAAAATTTCCTTCTGCTGTCTTGACAGGTAATTGTGAGTTTTGTCTGGGCGACAAAAGGTTAATCCACTTCTGAAGCGCGAAATGGTTGTCGAAGGGGGAAGTTTGATGGTTTTATATCATGATTTATTTGCTGTCAGTATGGAGAAGGGAGGGAATGTAGAGAGCATGGGTGCGTGGAGCAGTTCTGGATCGGGTGGGGTAACTTCGGGATCTTTACTTCCGAGCCGACACTGCTGCAGGATTTACTGTCGTTACGGTATTTGCTTCAGAATGTTGTGCCCTCTCCTTGTGACCCAGATTCCATTATTTGGCTGCAGGATAAACATGTAGGATACATAACTAGGAGCGCCTATTTGGAGCTATTCGTGTTACGTCAATTTTCCACAGTCTCAGTTTCGATCAAGGATAGCTTGTTGGATGTTTGGCAATCAAAATTTCCTTTTAGAACTAAGGCGTTCGGGTGGAGATGTATTATTGATAGATTACCTTCTAAAGTATCGTTGGTTTATAGAGGTGTTAACTTGGATTTAAGTTGTGTGTTGTGTACAGAGGAAGATGAAGATTTGTACCATTTGTTCCTTGGTTGTGGATTCATAAGACTAATATGGCTGGAGGTTTGTAGTTGGTTAGGAATGAATTGTATTTTAGGTACTAATATCTCAGATAGTTTGGCTTGCTGGAAACAGGAATGTAGTAAGGTGGGGGTTTTGAAAGACAAAGCTAGTGGTATTTGGTTAATAGTAGTTTGGTGTATTTGGAGATATAGAAACAATATAGTTTTCAATGGTATTAAACCGTTTTGTTCGGATTTAGGGTGGAATATTAAGTTGAAGGTCTGGAATTCGTTTTGCTTAAGTAATATTTCTTTATCCAAATGTAACTTTTATGATTTTTGTAAAAATCTGGTGGGAAATTTAAGATAAGTTTCAATTGGTGAAAAATTTTCTTTCTGAGCATTGTTCTCGTCTTTTGTAAGTGATTTCGCTTTTATTGAATCTTACTTACAAAAAAAACTCTTAAAAAAGAAATAAAAAAAAACTATAAATTCGTGAGACTTATTCAGTACTTTAGGAATCCATCCTTGGCATAGGGTGGGATAGAATTTCACCACATCTCATTTTGGATATATGAATTTGCATTTGATATACGATCTCATTTGAATGTCATTTTTTCTAACTTAAATTAAATATTATTAGGGTTAAATATATGTTACTCTCTAACATATAACCGAAATTCGGGTTACCTTCTTAATTTTTTTTGAATGATCCATAGTAATTTTTGAGTACCCCTAAACGTATAAAAACTAGGGAGTAAAAAAAATAATCTACATGGGTAATTTGTGCCAATAGAGAACAAAAGACATAAAATTTCCAGATTTCACGGAATAATCCAAAACAATTTTTTTAAAAGGGGTAACCCAAATATCGCCTATATGGAGATATAATTCTTAACTGTACTAGTTTACATTCATTTAGTTTTTTTCTTCTCAAAAGTTGTTGATTTATAAATTATCAACAACTTGTTTACAAATAAATGCTGCTGTCAGGCATTGAACCCTGGAACAACAATTTTCTTAACCCAACTAGCAAGTGCCAATTGAGCTACTCCACCCACCCCTTTAAACTATCTTATTCACATTTTTCACTCTAAAAATATTTTTAAAGAAAAATGTTAACGAGTGCCCCTGAGACATTGATTAATTATTTTAAAAAATAAAGGAAATATTTTAGATTCAATATATTGAATATATACATTATCTTTTAGAAAATTTAATTATTTATGATTTTATTATACTAAATACACATATTTTAGAAAAAAATATTTTTTAATTTATTAAACAATACTCAACTTATTTTTTAATTTCTTAACTAGTGCTCGAGAGCATTATCTAACATTTCCCTTTTAAAAATATTAATAATTTTTATTGTTATTAAAAAAAATAGTTATAAATGAAATGAAATTTCACTTATATCACTTAAGTAGGAATGTTAATGAGTCTGTCGTTATTATAGTAACTGTTCATATATCCGCAATTTAAAAAAATTCTCTTTATTTGAATTTATATCCGTACATGTATTTTATGGGTAGGGGTGGAAATAGGCTGGGCCGAGGTAGATTTTGCCAAGCTTAAGCCTGACCTGTCAAAAAAATTGAAGCCTAAGCCTGACCTGTAGTCTGTCGTAGGCTTATTTTTTAGGCCCGAACCTTGCCTTTTCGAAGGTCTTGTTAGCGTGTTAGCCTACATAAAAGCCTATTTGTTTTAGACATATGTAAATAAGCAATTAAAATAAAGTTTAAATAGATTAACTAACTAAAAGAACTTATGAAAATGATGTTTATCAGGTGTTTTCATCTTATTTTCACAAATTCTTCAAGATAACCAAGTTTTATCAATGTATTTTAATTCAAAGTACAAAACATAACATAATTAAAATAAAAAAGTATTTATATTTATTTAAATAGGCCGTCCTGATAGGCTTAAAAAGATTTTTTTAGGGCCTGACACCTAGCCTTTTAAACTAAACAGACTTATTAAAAAGCCTAGGGCTTTTCTATTTAAAAATAATCTATGACCTGGCCTGAACCTATATAGGCTAGCCTGTAGGCCCCTATTATCGGTCTGACATATTTTCACCCCTACTTATAGGCACCTAAGTACCCTTATCGTACCTATTATATACAGTTTTTATAAAATTAAATTTATCAATTAAAAATATCATGTCATTTTAAATTTTTAATAAAATTCACAAGATTTAAATATTTTATTGTTGAATTATGAAATAACTAAATATTTTTATAAAAATATGCAATACTTTTATTGTGATGTATATTTTAAAGAGATAGACATACATTTTATATGATAATATAAATTAAAATATAATAAATATACATTATACGGTACGGAGATGCATGTATCTGTATATATATTCTTTTATTTTAATGAATAATTATACGTGTTTATTTTTTAATTTTTCGTAAATGCCTATTGAATATAGATACTATTGTCCAGGGGCGGAGCCAAGGCCCAGCTAGCCCGGGCAAGCGCCCGGGCTCAATCCTTATTTTTTTTGTACTTCCCCCAATTTAATAGTCGATTTTTAAACAAAATCATGGGCAAAATTAGGGGCAAATTAGTAAAAATAGGATGTGAAAATTAAAACAGATGAATAATCAATGGTGTAAAGTTTTTGCCCAGGCTGTATAAAATTCCTGGCTCCGCCACTGCTATTGTCTAATTGCTATCCCCACACTTAAGTGTTGCCACATTATCAATATAACTGTGACATAAAAAAGACACTCAAATACGATTATAGACTGAAATCCTCAATATTTAAATGGAGGAACCAAATAACAAATTTTTAAATATAAACCAATTAATTTTTATCAGCACAAAACTACACATACGAGTTGAAAATGAAATGTCAACACACAAAAATTATATAAATATTGATTTATCGAGCCATTTAGGAAAAACAAAATAAAAGAGCAATGAAGCTAATTATCATTTCTGTATTTCTTTTGCTTCTCATGTCACAATCTAAAATGTTTTTCGATCACTCAATTCAAAATCTAAAAATGTTTCTTTGCCACACAATTCAAAATTTAATCATGTTTTTTTTTTCCACTCATGTCAGAATAGAAAATGTTTTCTTTCCCATAAAAAAACATATTTTTTCTGCGTATAAGCGAATATAACTCGTTTTGGTGAAACATTTAATTTAAATATACTATACCATATAATAATATTTGAATGTTACCATTCACATTTCTTGGCATTTTTTAAATAAATAAATTTCAAGAAACATAAATTTCTAAATTATTTTTTCAAATTGACATTAAATTTTTTTAATGCGTCATAATCATTGACGCATGCAGTGTTATCATGCCAATTCTATTAACATATATTATAAATATTTATTTATAAAAAAATAAATATTTTTGTGTGCACCTAATTTTATACAAAGTTTCACAAAAATATTTACTTTATATAATATTAACTCATTTATAATTTTCTAAAATTAAAATTAATTTTGCCTATTGCGCACACAAAAATATTTATTTTATATTCATGATTTGAAATTCAAATAACGCAAATCAAATCGTGGAATAATTCTATACGAATATATTAATTAGTTTTTGAATAACGCGCGAAAACCTTATTTTATAAAAAAATAACAGAAATTTGACAAAAAAACAATTACGATTATTTTTTATTAATTAATGGTATAATTTGATCAAATAAATCAAAAACAATATTTATGAAAAAAAAATTTCTTGAAAAGATTTGGTGTTGAAGTGTTGTATTAATTGAGAGATTAGAAAAAAAAAATTGAAGATTGAAAATAACGTTTTTGTAATGTAGTAGTAGTAATGTTTTTTTTTCAAGTTTTGAACTGTGGCTCCGTCCCGCTCAGTAGCGTGTGACGCTCCTCCTCCTCTTCTTCTTATATCACTATCAACCCTCTCTCTCTCTCTCTCTCTCTCTCTCTCTCTCTCTCTCTCTCTCTCTCCAAACTCTCACATCACACTTTCTTGCTCAATTTACTGCTCTACTGAGTAATTTTCATACTCTATCTAATCTTTTGATTTTCGTTTATAGATCTGAGATTGACCTACATTATGTACAAAATTCATTTTGTTTTTCTGTTTTTTATATGCATGAAATGAATATGTTTCTTGATTCTTATTGAAATTGAAATTTCTGATTTTGTTTTATTATTTTTTATTTTTATTTTTATTTTCATTGATTATGATTGATTTCACAGCAACCTTGTTCTTTATCTAGGTTATTTTATTTTCCGCACAATGTTGAAACTTGAAATTTGAAACACAATGTTACATTAAAGTATTGTTTTGTTGTTGGTCTATTTGTGTGTGACTTATGTTGTTTTTTTTGTTTGTTTGCAAAACAGATGTAGGGTTGTATGATTTACATTTGAAATAGATTTGGGTTGCTCTTCTTTGAGGTGCGCGCAATATGAGTAGAGTGAGTAGCAGTACATTGCGTGCCAAAGGCGAAGAGTGTCCACCCAGAATTACTAGATCGAGGGCGAGAGTTTTGGAATCTTGTTCTAAGAATGAAGGGAAGAATGTTAAGAGAGCAGTGAGTTCCAAAAGAGGTGTTTCTTCTGAGAATAAGACTTGTGTGGTTGTTCCTGATCTTCCTCCGCGGAAGAGAAGGGCAGGGCTTACAGATGTTACTAACATCGGTGCAAAACCACGTGATAAGCGTGTTAAACAGTCCCAATTTGAGGTAAAAATTCTCACTTTGTTGTCAAATGTATGTTTCAGATTATATCAATATCATATGATTGATTCTAGGAGTTGGTGTGAAGTAGTAAGGATTTGTTTGTGAATTGTTCTCATTTGAACATTTTCACTTTAAGGCTTTAAGACCTATGTTGGGTATGAGAATGACTCATATGCACGCACACCTGGTCAAACTCTATGATCAAATCTCGTGTGCGTTTGCATTATTCACATATGTTTTCATTTGAACTAGGACTGCTGTTCTTACAACTTGCAATGTAATATTAGAGACAATGCTTTCGATTTTATGTAAACAGTAAAATCTCGTCTTAGGTGGTAGAAAGATATTCCCAACAACATGCAAACTATATTGAGGCGAGTAGATTAGATGAAAGATAGGCCAATAGTAAGAGGTAGATGGAACTATAGATAATGATTTACAATAGAACATTATCACATCGTTACCTAGTGGAAGATTTTGTTGTTGCTATTGTCATTGTTAATGCCGGTTTACTATCCATTTTGCAGGCCAAAGGAGTTTACCAGAAGAAAAACACAAAGCTAGATTCAGATGTCTCCGTTGAAGTTTCATCAGTACAAGGGGGTGCTAAAGTAATGGTGGAGTCAAACGACACTATTGCTGCAGTAAGTTTGGATGAAGAGCCAACTGGACATTGTATGTCCAACAACATTAGAGAACATGTCATGACAGACACTGCACTGTCGATGCAAGAATCTGTGGACTCTGGCGAACTTCAAACCTCTTCAAGTCCAAACAAAGGTTTTTTTTCTTTCAGTAATCTCATATTTTACTACTAGTATGAAACAGGATTTAGGTATATAATACCATATACCGAATTACTAATTGTACAAATTAAATTTATGCAACTCCCTATTTCCCGATTGAACACCCAAAGCACCAAATACTGGCTTTAACATAGAAGTTTTTAAGCAAAATTATTATTTGACAAACTCGGCTACTTGCTCAAATTTATGTTTCTTAGCTATATATTCATGACAAGTGAACCATGTTTCTAATGATTTGTTCTCTTAGAATGCAATATACTGTTATTGCTAAACAAGCAACTTTTAAGCAACTCATTATTTCACTAGAGATAAAATATCTTTGAAGTTGTGATTCTTTAACTACTGTCATGTTGTCATGATTGGATCGTGCAGATATAAGTATGATTTGTGAGAAGCCAGGAGCCTCAGATTGCCTGACTGTTGTGGACATTGATAAAGAGTTAAAGGATTCTCAAGTTTGGAGTGATTATGCCCCTGATATATACTGCAAAGCTCGAGTAACCGAGGTTTGTGAGTAATGCCTATTAAAATATCTCATGTTGACAATAAGGATCTTTCAGTTTCGGATTATATCTTCCGATTGTAAGCAAGTATTTTATGATAGCCAGGAGCATATTTTATTTAGCAACATTTACATTATTATAATGTCAGTTTTGCTGCGTAAAAAACACTCCAAATCAATAATGCTTCTGTATTAAGAATAAAGCAGAATAATTAGGTTTGCTTCTAAAGGATTGATAATAAGTTTTGGTGAAATCTCTTCAGCTTGAGAAGAGGTCATCTACCAATTACATGGAGAAATTGCAGCAAGACATTTCTCCAACCATGCGCGGAATTCTGATTGATTGGCTTGTGGAGGTTAGTATCGTGGCATTGGCATCATCTACTTTCCTATATTTGAGGACATTTTTACTTGTTGTTCCAATAATCTTGTCAACGAGTGCTCCACGTTTCAATCAAAACAAAATTGAATGATAGGATATATACTATGTGATGGGAATCTACAACTCCTTATCATGATTCTGCTATAGTTTCATTTGAAATAGAGAATCTCTAATTACAGTTTGGTGAAGTTTTCCATCAAGCTTTGGTTGTGGCTTTGTTAAAGGTTTCCTAATCATTTTTTTCAGGTTTCGGAGGAATACAAGTTGGTTCCAGATACTCTATACCTTACTGTTAACCTCATTGATCGGTTTCTCTCGACATGTTTGATTCAGAAACACAAGCTCCAATTGCTTGGCGTTACTTGTATGTTCATTGCATCGTAAGTACCATTCTTTGTAATTGTCCTGGTTAATATAAGTTCCCTTAGCTCAAAGTTAAACTTCTTGATGCTTCTGTTTCTTGTGAATTAGGAATTTTAAGGCTTTCAAAATGATATAAGCAGATACTGTCAACCACCTTTCCATCCTCAGTGATTATATTATTTTCAAAATGCTACTTTGGTCTTCAATTTGATATAATTGTTGATAATTTTAGAGATTTCCTATGATGCGGTTTTTTTCTTAACAATCTAGTAATCATGTCTATTAAATTGATTGTCTACTATCTTAGCTATCATGTCTATTTTATTTCAATATCATTTGGTCTAACTTGTGTTTTTTTTCTCCATGGCTTAAAGAAAGTACGAAGAGATTTGTGCTCCTCGAGTGGAAGAATTTTGCTTCATCACAGATAATACATACACAAAAGCAGAGGTACGTATTTAAAACATCTAAAGGATACATGATGAACGATATATAAAACTCACCTAATAAGTGCCTTTTGACAGGTAGTGAAAATGGAGAAGGAAGTTCTTAACCTTCTGCGTTTTCAATTATCCGTTCCCACAACCAAAACATTTCTCAGGTATGTAATGTATTGTTTACTTATTTATCTATTCACATTTTATTGTCTAAACCTTAAGACTTCATCGAACTATATTGATCTTTTTTTGTCTTTCAGGAGATTCATTCAAGCAGCACAATCTTCTTACAAGGTACTATAGTTGGTATACACTATCTACAATTTAACTTTAGTGTATATAGTTTTTCCTTAGCAATAGCCAAAAGATATTCAAAAAAACAATTTGGTAACAGTAAAATCAATGTGTTAAACTTTAACTTGTTATACAGGATCCTCGTGTTGAACTGGAATTCCTGGCAAATTATTTAGCAGAGCTTACTCTTGTGGAATACAGCTTCTTACAGTTTCTACCATCTCTTGTGGCTGCTTCTGCTGTATTCCTTGCGAGATGGACCCTCAACCACTCAGAACATCCGTGGGTATGAACCGTTGACTACAAATTTACCATTGCTAAAATCTAAATGAAAATTTAAAGAGTCTCATGAATCTATATATGCAGACTCTAACTCTGGAGCATTATACAAACTGTAAAGCTTCAGAGCTAAAAACCGTTGTTCTTGCAATGAAAGATCTGCAGTTAAATACCAAAGGTTGTCCCCTCAATGCTATTCGCGAGAAATATAAACAAGAGAAGGTTAGTATGCATGTCCTATCCTTAGCTATAGTGAGAAAAGAGGTATGGACATGATTACATTACATTTGACTTTTGTTTCATGCGACAGTTCAACTGTGTGGCGAATCTATCTCCCAAACCGGTGCTGTCATTGTTCTAGATTCAACTGTAATTATGCATTTCTGAAGACTCAAGCATGACTTGGAAATTTCCATACAGTGAGGGTGATGTTATCATCAATTTTGATATATTTTACCCTTTACTCTTTTGTTACGTAGTTGTAACATGTAGAATGATATCGATTTTTGGTTTTGTCTAGATCCCTTTGTAACATGTTGAAGTTGAATACTAACATGAATTGAAATACTAAAATACTTCATTTTGAAGTTGCCACTATGTTAGTATGCAACAAAGCCATATGTTTTACTGGAACAAAATTAAATTGTGTTAGATGATATCAATCTTTGGTTCGTCTATATCTCCTTTTAACATGTTGAAGTTGTAATATGAGTTGAAGTACTATGGTGAAGTAAAATACTTCATTTTAAGGTTGCCATCAGTATGCAACAAAGCCATTTTGAATTAATGTCTTGAAAGATGATTTGACATGACTGACCTCATTGTGTATCCAATCCAAATTGTCGTCCAAAACCTTCTCTTGGACCATGTTGAATGGCTCTTCCCCTTTCAACACGACATAGTCTTGGACGCCCAAAGGGATATCAACTTGAGAGTCTGCCACTAACTTGTTTGATCTTGAATCTTGATACAACAATATGTAAGCATGTTAGTAAAGGGATAACTAAGTTGGTCGGAAAATTTAGACAGGTAGTAATATGTCTTGAGGTCATCATCCCAATGATATAGCCCATGTTTGTCATAGTTGTCATATTAAACTCTTGAGTTTGACTAGGTGAAATGCAAATAAGATTTGACACACCAATCATTGAAACACATCATAAAGAAGACCCTCTGTGACACTCTCGAACATCAAACATCCTTGATACAAAATAATTTGGCCAACAAACCCGAATCTTATTTTGAAGAATATGTTAGTAGGTTTAATGTTTAGATTTCTAACCGATATTTGCAAATCAGTATATCAAAATATCTTTGAATTTTGACATGACATCAGAGCATGTCACGATCCAAAATCTAGTCCTAGTTCTTTAGTCTTGTTTTTCTACCTTGTCTGAATTTCTTGGTCTTTTTTTTTTTTTTTCCTTTTGGTTAATCATTTTCCAATCTAGATTTCCATCTCGTATTCTCAAAGTCATTCAATTCAATGTCAAAAGAAAAACACGATGTTTTTCATGGTTCGCCTAAATGGAAAAAACCTATTCAGTTTGGAATTTCAATTTTCTTTATATGTCAAAGGAAAAGATTTGTGGGGTCATGTTGATGACACAACCCCTGCCCCTAACAAAGACAAAGATAAGGTTGAACATGCTAAATGGATAGTCAAAGACGCTCAAATTATGTCTTGGATCATAGGTTCGGTTGATCCCAACATTGTTCTGAACCTTCGCCCTTACAAGACTGCAGCAACAATGTGGACTTATTTGGAGAAAATCTACAGCCAGAAGCAATGCAATCCGGAGAGGTCAAAACGATCTACTATCCCAGTGGCATCTACTATTACGTGAAAGAACAATGCCTTCTTACACAATCTATCATTGAAAAACAAAAGTCATCTACTGTCCCAGTGGCATACATTGCACAAGAGAGGTCAAAAAACCATGATATGAGCAATATTCAATATTTTTGTTGCAAGTGCTCTGGACATTATGCCTCTAATTGTCCAAGAAAATTATGCAATTATTGCAAAAAGGATGGATTCATTATTAAAGAGTGTCCAACTAGGCCACTGAAGCGAAATGCAATAGCCTTCACAACCTCCGTTGATTCGTCTACTGCTGTTCAACAAAATGCACCTACTACTATCCAGCAAAATGTTCCTACTACTGTTTAACAAAATGTGTCTGTTGCTGTCCAATCTTTGACCTCTGAAATGGTCCAGCAAATGATCATTTCAACGTTCTCTGCTTTCGGATTCTTGGGTAAATCATCTCCACCTTGGTATTTTGATTCAGGGGCTTCCAACCACATGAACAACAACTCCTATTTTCTTAATAATATCACCAAATATATTGAAAATCTCGAGCTACATACGGCTGATGGAAATCAATTACCTATTATAGCAATTGGTGATATTTCTTCAAACTCTAACTAATGTTTTTGTTTCTCTCGGTCTCACCAGTAATCTCATTTCCGTTGATCAATTAGTTGACAATGATTGTTAATTAAATTTCTCAAAATCTGGTTGTCTTGTGCAGGATCAACACTCAGGGAAAATAATTGCGAATGGGCCTAAAGTTGGACGTCTCTTTCCACTCAATTTATCTTTGTTTTCAAGTATTTCTGCACCTTCTGTTTTGTGCAATTCTACAACCATTGATTATCAAGTGTGGCATAAGCCTCTTAGACATCCAAATTTCAATGTACTTCATGACATGTTAAAATCTGGTTTTCTTGGAAATAACGACACTCCATCTCTTGATGTTATTCATTTTGACTGCATTCCTTGTAAGCTTGGCAAAAGTAAAATTCTTCCTTTTCCAACACATCAACCGAATATAACACAACCTTTTGATATTATCCATAGTGATGTTTAGGGAGTAGTCCTGATTATATCTCATGCGAATTACAAATATTTTGTAACTTTTATTGATGATTATAGTTGTTTTATACGGGTCCATTTTTTACGCTCCAAAGATGAAGTTTCTTCCACTTTTAATTTTTTTAATGCTTATGTTCAGACCCAATTTTCAGCCAAAATAAAAATACTTCACTCTGACAATGAGGGAGAATACACCTTAAAATATTTTAAAAAATGTTTGCAATCTAATGAGATTATATCTCAGAGGTCGTGTCCTTCAACTACCCAATAAAATGGAGTAGTTGAAAGAAAAAACCGTCATTTGCTTGATGTTGTCCGCACACTTCTTCTTGAATCTCATGTGCCACCACAATTTTGGTGTGAAGCTCTCTCCACAGTAGTTCATATTATAAATAGTTTACCATCTCCATTAATAAATAATGAATCTTCCTTCAGTCGAGTATTTGGTAACCCACCAGATTACTCCACTCTTCGTGTCTTCGGTTGTGTATGCTATGTCCATCTTCCTCCATAAGAACGTACTAAATTCACATTAAAATCTGTTGAATGTGCTTTTCTTGGATATTCATCTCGTCTAAAAGGATTTCTATGCTATGATCCTAATATTTGTTGTATTCGGGTCTCTATAAATGTCATTTTCCTTGAATTTTTTTTTGTAGCACATCATGACCCATCCTTCTACATTTTTTGTTTTCCCATTGCTTTCTAACTCTTCTGCAGGTCTGCCACCTTCTAAGCTTCTATTAACCTATCAAAGACAACGTGTTGTCACCCAAAGTTAGCCAGCTGACTCCAATGGCCCCCTTCAAGATAATTCCCTGACTGTTGATCAAATATAGGAGCCAGAACTAGATCTTGTACGACACAGTACGCGCATTCGTAAGCCCTTTGAAAAGGATAGTTTCTCCACTCCTTTATCATTGGCAGCAACATTATCTTGTGTTCATATTCTCTCTTCTTATAAACAGGCAATAGAACATGGTTGTTGGCAGATCTGCAGAAGAGATGGAACATTATCTGTTGGCAGACCTGCAAACCTGCAGAAGAGATGGAACATTATCTGTTGGCAGACCTGCAGACCTGCCTGTTTATAATGTTCCATTGGCAGGTCTGTAAGTCTTCTTATAAACAAATTTGTGTTTTCTATAAAGTTGCGTTCAGATGGATGAATTTATCGTTATAAGTCTCGTCTAGCAGTGCTTGGAAATAAGCAAGAATATGGGTTAGACTATGACAATACTTTTGCTCCGGTCGCCAAGATGACTACCGTTTGTACTATTCTTTGTCTTGCTACATCGAAATCTTTGCCACCACATCAAATGGATGTGAAAAATGCATTCCTAAATGGTGATCTTAAGGAAGAATTTTACATCAAACTTCCCAATGGTATGCCCACTTCTTCCTTAAATACAATTTGCAAACTAAAACGATTGTTATATGGTCTAAAACAGGAACCAGGAATATGATTTGAAAAGTTCTGATCTACTCTACTTGGTTTTTCATTCATTCAAAGCCAATATGATCCATCACTTTTCCTACATAGGACTCCTAAAGGATTTGTGGTTCTCCTGGTTTATGTGGATGATATTGTGGTAACTTGCTCCGATCAAGATGATATCTCTAAAATCAAGCACATGTTGCATTCATCTTTTCACATGAAGGAATTTGGTTGTCTTACTTACTTCTTGGGTTTAGAGTTTCATTATCAACCTGAGGGGATTTTTTTAAATCAATAAAAGTATATTAAAGATCTAGTCCACCTGGATGAACTCACAAACGTAAACCCGGTTGACACCTCCATGGAAGTTAATGTTAAATATCGACGAGGTGAATGTGACCTTCTTGATGATCCAACTCTTTCTAAAAACCTGGTCGGTAGTCTTATCTATGCAACTATCATTCGTTCAGATGTTTCTTTTGCCATGCATACTGTTAGTATGTCCATGCAAGCACCGCGACACTTCCATCTTTCAGCAGTGCATCGAATAATTAGATTCCTCATTGGAACCTCAAAACTTGGTTTATTTTTCCTATTTATTTTTCCTATTATTTTTCCTATCTTTTTGGGTCAGCCCATCGTGTAACACCCGGTATTTAATTAATTATTTAATTAAATACTTTCAAATTATTTCAAATTTAATTATTGAATTTGTGGAGTGTTTAGAATTGTTGACATGGGTTTTTATGATTAATTAGTTGATTAATTAATTGATTAAGTTGTAGAAATAGTATTAAAGAAATACTAGATTTACTATATGGACTTAATTAAGTGATGGTGGTAGTAAAAGGTGGGGTGTGAATGTTAGGCCCAATAGGTTTAATGAAATTAGGTTAAGATAAGAATTAGGTTAATTAGAAGAGAAAAAGTTTTGGGAAATTGGTCATGCGAAGTTGTAGAGAAGAGAGAAAATAGGAGAGAAATTCATTCCCGTTTTTCTTGCAGCAGTCTCACTAAATCGAAGATCCCTGATTCGTTAACCGTTGGATCGTCGCCAAATTTTGTGGGTAGGTTCGCAACACCTATAGCTAACTTTTGACCGTTGGGATCTTTAAAATAAGGTCTGAGTTGTGAGATATGATCATCGCACTGTAGCTGCATATTTGGGAAATTTTCAGCTTTTGATTCTGATTAAAAGAGGCAATGGTTGGGAGCTAAGGCTAGATGGCTTCGATCGGTAGAATTGTAGAACGGACTCCGAATACAAGGTAAGGGGTGGGGTTCTAACTCTATAACCGGACTCATGATGAATGATATGTGGGGGTTAAATTCGTAGGAAATTATTCCTGATTATTTGTTGTGATTCTGTCGTGTTGATTCGATGAAATTAGTTGTTGTTGTGGTGATAATTGTTGTTGTTTTATGCGAAGTTGAAGGATGTTTCCGTGACGATGTATACCTCTATTTATTAGTATAGCGACGATATAGGCTTATGCCTTGTGACGATGATGTTGTTTGTTGTGTGTGTTTGTTGCATTCATATACATATGCATTTTTGGCGACGGCCTGGATTGGCAAATTAGTGACGAAGGCTTATGCCTTGATGCCTCTGTTTAACTGGCAATTGGCGATGGGGGCTGAAGCCCTGGGTACCACATGCATGTGCAGTTGTAGAGTCTCATTGTATGTGGCATGAGTGTGATTTAATTGTGATGTGATGTGACTTGAGTTGTTGTTAAATTGTGATAATATGGAGTTGTAATTATAAATTGTTATACTAATGACGTGTTGTGACAGGTATTGTCTGGAAGATGAGAAATAGTTGTTATAACTATTAATATGTTGTTGTTATTTATTTTTGTTAATTATAACTGTTCAGGTTAATTGTTATTATAAATGTAGTCTGAAAGCTGTAACGTGATAATTTCGTATGATTAAATTCTAATATATTGTTTATCATGCGTTTGTTTATATTGGTAGATATCTCACCCTTTCTGAATGATGTTTCCCTACCATGGGAAATTGACAGGTACTCAAGATAGCGGTGGAAGTTTGAAGTGATTTTATGAATTCTTTAGTTGCTGTTATTCGAGTTGGTGTCTTGCTCTGATACGTAGCACTCGGGGGGATAAAGAGATTGTTTTATTTATTATTTTGTTTGCTGAATTTTTAAGTGAACTATGTTTTAAATTGTAACTTAAAGTTACCGTGCAATGATGCTACGACTTGAATTGAATATTTATGAAGTTTGTTGATTCCGCTGCAAGTTAATTATTGAATTTAAACAAAGTGATTTTTAGTAATGATTTGATTATCGTTTTAAATTTTTGTGCTATGTATCTATGAGGGAAGGCAAATAAGCCGTAACTGTTTTTGAAATGACGAATATGTGATACCTCAAATGAACTTGTTTGAAATTTATACTCTTATTTTATTATATTTTTCGGGTAGAATTTGGGGTGTTACATTAGTGGTATCAGAGCAGGTCGGTCCGTCCGGCCAGAGTCGTCTAATTATTGTTTATCCTTTTGTATGCGACAAGTGTGTACAACACTGTCGGTACTTGTTGCTTTCTGGTTGTTGCATGAATTAGTTTGAGCGAAGTGGGGGAGAAGCTTTGCTTCTCGGATGTGGTTCATTTGCAAGTTCGGAAAGAAGATTGTTGTCTGGGTGTTTCAAAAACTGAATTTCGGCGAAAGAATGTGTCTCTCGAGTTATAAAAAGTTTGGAAGTGAGGAGATATGTTAAGAGTTGTTTGAAATATGTTTAAGTTGAAGAAAAATGAGTTTTGGAGTGGAAATTCCGTAAGCAAAACGCAGGAAATTGCTGAATGTTTTGTGAAACTTCAAAAATTCATAACTTGAGTTCTGGACATCCGATTTGAGTCCCGTTTGAAGCGTTGGAAAGCTAACGAGATAAAATTTATTTTAAAAATGGTTTCAGAAGCTGTAATAGACTTATTTATAACAGGATGATGTTGGAAAGAGATGGAATTTGCGGTTACGCTTGTCCTTGGAACTGGACTTGTTTGTTGGTGCCGCACACGACGTCAGCGTCAAAGTTGAGTGAATTTAAGGAGTAATTAATAGGTTTGTTGAAAATAAATTTTAAGAATTAGTGTACCATTTGAGAAGTTTTGGAGATACCGTAAAGAGTGTCGCCGCATGGCGTTGATGTTCGCACTTTCGAATGGCGTTGGAATAGTTAACAAGTTAGTAACGGTTATGTTGAAGAAGTACCAGAATGGTCGACATATGTGTAGTCGATTTGAGATGTGTCAATGGGTTGTTATGTTGGATGGTTGGACGTGGAAGTGAAGTTGATGATGGTTGTATCGGATAAATTTTCGAGGACGAAAATATTCTAAGTGGGGGAGAGTTGTAACACCCGGTATTTAATTAATTATTTAATTAAATACTTTCAAATTATTTCAAATTTAATTATTGAATTTGTGGAGTGTTTAGAATTGTTGACATGGGTTTTTATGATTAATTAGTTGATTAATTAATTGATTAAGTTGTAGAAATAGTATTAAAGAAATACTAGATTTACTATATGGACTTAATTAAGTGATGGTGGTAGTAAAAGGTGGGGTGTGAATGTTAGGCCCAATAGGTTTAATGAAATTAGGTTAAGATAAGAATTAGGTTAATTAGAAGAGAAAAAGTTTTGGGAAATTGGTCATGCGAAGTTGTAGAGAAGAGAGAAAATAGGAGAGAAATTCATTCCCGTTTTTCTTGCAGCAGTCTCACTAAATCGAAGATCCCTGATTCGTTAACCGTTGGATCGTCGCCAAATTTTGTGGGTAGGTTCGCAACACCTATAGCTAACTTTTGACCGTTGGGATCTTTAAAATAAGGTCTGAGTTGTGAGATATGATCATCGCACTGTAGCTGCATATTTGGGAAATTTTCAGCTTTTGATTCTGATTAAAAGAGGCAATGGTTGGGAGCTAAGGCTAGATGGCTTCGATCGGTAGAATTGTAGAACGGACTCCGAATACAAGGTAAGGGGTGGGGTTCTAACTCTATAACCGGACTCATGATGAATGATATGTGGGGGTTAAATTCGTAGGAAATTATTCCTGATTATTTGTTGTGATTCTGTCGTGTTGATTCGATGAAATTAGTTGTTGTTGTGGTGATAATTGTTGTTGTTTTATGCGAAGTTGAAGGATGTTTCCGTGACGATGTATACCTCTATTTATTAGTATAGCGACGATATAGGCTTATGCCTTGTGACGATGATGTTGTTTGTTGTGTGTGTTTGTTGCATTCATATACATATGCATTTTTGGCGACGGCCTGGATTGGCAAATTAGTGACGAAGGCTTATGCCTTGATGCCTCTGTTTAACTGGCAATTGGCGATGGGGGCTGAAGCCCTGGGTACCACATGCATGTGCAGTTGTAGAGTCTCATTGTATGTGGCATGAGTGTGATTTAATTGTGATGTGATGTGACTTGAGTTGTTGTTAAATTGTGATAATATGGAGTTGTAATTATAAATTGTTATACTAATGACGTGTTGTGACAGGTATTGTCTGGAAGATGAGAAATAGTTGTTATAACTATTAATATGTTGTTGTTATTTATTTTTGTTAATTATAACTGTTCAGGTTAATTGTTATTATAAATGTAGTCTGAAAGCTGTAACGTGATAATTTCGTATGATTAAATTCTAATATATTGTTTATCATGCGTTTGTTTATATTGGTAGATATCTCACCCTTTCTGAATGATGTTTCCCTACCATGGGAAATTGACAGGTACTCAAGATAGCGGTGGAAGTTTGAAGTGATTTTATGAATTCTTTAGTTGCTGTTATTCGAGTTGGTGTCTTGCTCTGATACGTAGCACTCGGGGGGATAAAGAGATTGTTTTATTTATTATTTTGTTTGCTGAATTTTTAAGTGAACTATGTTTTAAATTGTAACTTAAAGTTACCGTGCAATGATGCTACGACTTGAATTGAATATTTATGAAGTTTGTTGATTCCGCTGCAAGTTAATTATTGAATTTAAACAAAGTGATTTTTAGTAATGATTTGATTATCGTTTTAAATTTTTGTGCTATGTATCTATGAGGGAAGGCAAATAAGCCGTAACTGTTTTTGAAATGACGAATATGTGATACCTCAAATGAACTTGTTTGAAATTTATACTCTTATTTTATTATATTTTTCGGGTAGAATTTGGGGTGTTACATTAGTGGTATCAGAGCAGGTCGGTCCGTCCGGCCAGAGTCGTCTAATTATTGTTTATCCTTTTGTATGCGACAAGTGTGTACAACACTGTCGGTACTTGTTGCTTTCTGGTTGTTGCATGAATTAGTTTGAGCGAAGTGGGGGAGAAGCTTTGCTTCTCGGATGTGGTTCATTTGCAAGTTCGGAAAGAAGATTGTTGTCTGGGTGTTTCAAAAACTGAATTTCGGCGAAAGAATGTGTCTCTCGAGTTATAAAAAGTTTGGAAGTGAGGAGATATGTTAAGAGTTGTTTGAAATATGTTTAAGTTGAAGAAAAATGAGTTTTGGAGTGGAAATTCCGTAAGCAAAACGCAGGAAATTGCTGAATGTTTTGTGAAACTTCAAAAATTCATAACTTGAGTTCTGGACATCCGATTTGAGTCCCGTTTGAAGCGTTGGAAAGCTAACGAGATAAAATTTATTTTAAAAATGGTTTCAGAAGCTGTAATAGACTTATTTATAACAGGATGATGTTGGAAAGAGATGGAATTTGCGGTTACGCTTGTCCTTGGAACTGGACTTGTTTGTTGGTGCCGCACACGACGTCAGCGTCAAAGTTGAGTGAATTTAAGGAGTAATTAATAGGTTTGTTGAAAATAAATTTTAAGAATTAGTGTACCATTTGAGAAGTTTTGGAGATACCGTAAAGAGTGTCGCCGCATGGCGTTGATGTTCGCACTTTCGAATGGCGTTGGAATAGTTAACAAGTTAGTAACGGTTATGTTGAAGAAGTACCAGAATGGTCGACATATGTGTAGTCGATTTGAGATGTGTCAATGGGTTGTTATGTTGGATGGTTGGACGTGGAAGTGAAGTTGATGATGGTTGTATCGGATAAATTTTCGAGGACGAAAATATTCTAAGTGGGGGAGAGTTGTAACACCCGGTATTTAATTAATTATTTAATTAAATACTTTCAAATTATTTCAAATTTAATTATTGAATTTGTGGAGTGTTTAGAATTGTTGACATGGGTTTTTATGATTAATTAGTTGATTAATTAATTGATTAAGTTGTAGAAATAGTATTAAAGAAATACTAGATTTACTATATGGACTTAATTAAGTGATGGTGGTAGTAAAAGGTGGGGTGTGAATGTTAGGCCCAATAGGTTTAATGAAATTAGGTTAAGATAAGAATTAGGTTAATTAGAAGAGAAAAAGTTTTGGGAAATTGGTCATGCGAAGTTGTAGAGAAGAGAGAAAATAGGAGAGAAATTCATTCCCGTTTTTCTTGCAGCAGTCTCACTAAATCGAAGATCCCTGATTCGTTAACCGTTGGATCGTCGCCAAATTTTGTGGGTAGGTTCGCAACACCTATAGCTAACTTTTGACCGTTGGGATCTTTAAAATAAGGTCTGAGTTGTGAGATATGATCATCGCACTGTAGCTGCATATTTGGGAAATTTTCAGCTTTTGATTCTGATTAAAAGAGGCAATGGTTGGGAGCTAAGGCTAGATGGCTTCGATCGGTAGAATTGTAGAACGGACTCCGAATACAAGGTAAGGGGTGGGGTTCTAACTCTATAACCGGACTCATGATGAATGATATGTGGGGGTTAAATTCGTAGGAAATTATTCCTGATTATTTGTTGTGATTCTGTCGTGTTGATTCGATGAAATTAGTTGTTGTTGTGGTGATAATTGTTGTTGTTTTATGCGAAGTTGAAGGATGTTTCCGTGACGATGTATACCTCTATTTATTAGTATAGCGACGATATAGGCTTATGCCTTGTGACGATGATGTTGTTTGTTGTGTGTGTTTGTTGCATTCATATACATATGCATTTTTGGCGACGGCCTGGATTGGCAAATTAGTGACGAAGGCTTATGCCTTGATGCCTCTGTTTAACTGGCAATTGGCGATGGGGGCTGAAGCCCTGGGTACCACATGCATGTGCAGTTGTAGAGTCTCATTGTATGTGGCATGAGTGTGATTTAATTGTGATGTGATGTGACTTGAGTTGTTGTTAAATTGTGATAATATGGAGTTGTAATTATAAATTGTTATACTAATGACGTGTTGTGACAGGTATTGTCTGGAAGATGAGAAATAGTTGTTATAACTATTAATATGTTGTTGTTATTTATTTTTGTTAATTATAACTGTTCAGGTTAATTGTTATTATAAATGTAGTCTGAAAGCTGTAACGTGATAATTTCGTATGATTAAATTCTAATATATTGTTTATCATGCGTTTGTTTATATTGGTAGATATCTCACCCTTTCTGAATGATGTTTCCCTACCATGGGAAATTGACAGGTACTCAAGATAGCGGTGGAAGTTTGAAGTGATTTTATGAATTCTTTAGTTGCTGTTATTCGAGTTGGTGTCTTGCTCTGATACGTAGCACTCGGGGGGATAAAGAGATTGTTTTATTTATTATTTTGTTTGCTGAATTTTTAAGTGAACTATGTTTTAAATTGTAACTTAAAGTTACCGTGCAATGATGCTACGACTTGAATTGAATATTTATGAAGTTTGTTGATTCCGCTGCAAGTTAATTATTGAATTTAAACAAAGTGATTTTTAGTAATGATTTGATTATCGTTTTAAATTTTTGTGCTATGTATCTATGAGGGAAGGCAAATAAGCCGTAACTGTTTTTGAAATGACGAATATGTGATACCTCAAATGAACTTGTTTGAAATTTATACTCTTATTTTATTATATTTTTCGGGTAGAATTTGGGGTGTTACATTAGTGGTATCAGAGCAGGTCGGTCCGTCCGGCCAGAGTCGTCTAATTATTGTTTATCCTTTTGTATGCGACAAGTGTGTACAACACTGTCGGTACTTGTTGCTTTCTGGTTGTTGCATGAATTAGTTTGAGCGAAGTGGGGGAGAAGCTTTGCTTCTCGGATGTGGTTCATTTGCAAGTTCGGAAAGAAGATTGTTGTCTGGGTGTTTCAAAAACTGAATTTCGGCGAAAGAATGTGTCTCTCGAGTTATAAAAAGTTTGGAAGTGAGGAGATATGTTAAGAGTTGTTTGAAATATGTTTAAGTTGAAGAAAAATGAGTTTTGGAGTGGAAATTCCGTAAGCAAAACGCAGGAAATTGCTGAATGTTTTGTGAAACTTCAAAAATTCATAACTTGAGTTCTGGACATCCGATTTGAGTCCCGTTTGAAGCGTTGGAAAGCTAACGAGATAAAATTCTGGACATCACTTATATACGTTTATGATGACTCTCTACTTATGATGTGTTGTATTTAGGGGTGGGAATAGGCTAGGCTTTATAAGGCCTGAGCCTGGCCTACGATAAACTTACAAGGCCTGAGCCTGGCCTATGACCTACTATAGGCTCGTTTTTCAGCCTGGCCTGGCCTTTTTAAAAGCCTGGCCTGACTTGAAAGCCTATTTAAAAGTCTATTTCTTATTAATGTTTTCAATTAATTCATATTACTTAAGAAGCCTTATAGGTCGCATATATATGATCATTTAGACGGACCTATTTAGCATTTTTTTTCTAATATATATGCATATATAGACCAATCTATTTAATACATTTTCTAATATATATGCATATAAAGGTCAACCTATTTAGACTAATTTTAATATATATGAAAATATAGGCCGGCCTACAAGGCTTTATAGGCTTTTTTAATAGCCTAGGCATGACCTATTTTATTAAATAGGCTTTTAAAAAAGCCCAAGCCTGACCTTTTTATCAAATAGGCCTGGCCTCGCCTTAAGTAGGTTAGGCTATAGGCCCCTGTAGGCCGGCCTTGCCTATTCCCACCCCTAACTTGTATTTATCCATTACATTTTTTTTATAAAATTAAAACTATAATATTGAAATACGGACCGGGCTAACCCATTAGGCCGCACGGGCCTTTGAAAAATGGGTCAGACTCATTTTACAGGGCCCATTTAGCAATCGGGCCGGGCCAAACCATTTAAACACATTGGTCCACCATACCGAAACGGGCTGGGTCGGGCCGTCCTATTTGACAGCTCTAACTCTAGCCCAGCATAAAACATTTGTATCAAGTCTTCGTTATAATCAGTATTGACTTATAAAAATTGATTGATTTTTTTATGTTCCATGAGATTAATAATCTTCCGAATGTGTAATGTACCGGCAACAACGGGGCCATATACATGTTGCTTCACAACAATCTTATTCCTAAAATATTTTTCAAAATCTTCGAACACAAGTAGTATGAAGAAGAGAAAGGACACTTACATGACTAGATGAAGATGTGCCAACAACATTGTTGCCTTTGTTAGATTTGAAAGGCATGGTTTTCGAAATAGACATATGCACACAAGGTTTTAGATACTTTTAATTCGTCATTTAAAACCAAATTGAACCCTAAATAAATTTATTTTTGTTCCAAACAGCACCGCAAATCAATTTTAGAGGTGTTTGACTTGTTCTGGGGTCTATGGACGGAGGAGATGACGTCTTTAGGTCAGGTCTCAATTTGGTATTTTGTGGTTTGCGTTGTTTAAAAATTGCAGAATAATGCTAGTTTTAGACCGCTCGACAGTTTATGTGAGAATCTCAAGGATTATTAGTTTAAATATTCTTAGACAGTAAGATCTCGAGGATTATTAGTTTAAACATTCTTAGATTTCACTGTCTGTAGTTTAGTTTTAGTGCACCGCCTGTGTCCTTGGCATAAGCCTAGCCTAGTTCTGGTTGTTTTATTTTTTAATATAAAACATTTATATTGACAGTATACTTAACAATTGTTGAATATGTAACATTTTCTTGCCAATTTTCAATGTCTTAGAGAGCTCCTTTTGAACACTAGTATTGATTTTAAAGTGAAAACTATGAATTTTAGAAACCCTTATTACCAGCTTTGGAGTTTCACCCAAAACTTTCAATTAATTTTCTATCGGTCTATGTCTCCAAAGTCGATAATTGAGGTTCAAAGTGAACTTGCTTTAAATCCAAGGTAAAAATTGTCATTAAGAAGGTAAGAAAACCACTGCAATAACGTTAACCTTTCAAGGAAAGGAGTATAGTTTTCCTTATCCATAAACATATATTTGTAAATATTATGGTTGTGCCTTCACATGATTCCTTAAACAAACCCTTTGAAGCTTCTCGACCTGAAATAGCAAGAGTGCAACTTCTAATAAAACAGATATTATGGTTGTGCCTTCACAGGATTCCTTAAACAAACCCTTTGAAGCCTCTTGACCTGAAATAGCAAGAGTGCAACTTCTATTAAAACAGAAACATTAAAATTGAATAAATTACACAATCAAGCATCTGCAGTGTATAAACATTGCATATAAATTCAATATCATTTGCAACTATATCTAATGATCTCAATAAATGAAATGAAAAAGGCATCATTTGAATATTTACCTGCTTTGTCATTGTGGCAGAAAAAAGGAATATCCTCCGGTCGCGAGGGATCATTTCTAAAATCTCATTAAGTGAGTCCACAAAATCCTCATTCAAAAGCCTGTCTGCGTCATCTAAGACCTGCTCAAAAAGGAAGAGAAATCAAACAAATTCAAATACACATAGGAATAAATATACTTGAAGTATAGTAATTCCAACCTTTGGATGTAAGAAATAAAAGTAATGCTTAAAACAAAATAATGAATAAATCATACCAAGTATTTTAATTTACAAAGAGAAAAATCTTTGGCGCGATTTAGGTGATTCAAGACACGGTTAGGAGTCCCAACCTTCAAGAGCAAGAAATCAATATAAATAAATGATAAACAAAATATAGGAGTCTGATAAGATATAGGTGTTAAGATGTTCCCAAATTTCATAGTTAATCTTCCATAAGATGAACGAGATAGAATGAAATAAAACCATGCCTACAACATTAGCAATCACCCTAACGTTGTTGGGGTACAAGAAACAAATGAAATCAAACCATGGCTACAACATTAGCAATCACCCTAACGTTGTTGGCGTACAAGAAACAAATGAAATCAAAGCATGCCTACAACATTAGTAACACTTACAATAATATGAGGCATCTTTGCTAGCTTGATGATTTGGGGTAGCAAGTCAGAGTCAGCGCCTCCAACAAGCTATGGAAAAAAGACAAGATAACAAATTAGCAATCAAACCAATTGTCTAGTATGCATGCATGTGATAAGAGAATCATGTGAGAAAAAGATATTAGAAATCACCGCAACACATTTGACACCAATTCCAGAACCTAAAGCTTCAAACTGTTGAGAAATTTGTATAGCAAGGTCCCTATATTTGAAGAGAAGAATTATACTAGTTAAATATGAATAGGAATCAAAATTATATGAATATGAATTATGAGTTATCAAAGTATGTAACCTTGTGGGAGACAATACACAAGCAAAAAAATGGTTTGGCTGTGGTGCTTGTAAGAGTGCATGCAATATAGGGAGAGCAAAAGCCCCAGTCTTACCAGAACCCGGTTCAGCAACTCCAATCACATCTTTTCCTCCTGAGAAAATGTAATAATTTTGAAACCATAATATTGATAATAATAATAATAATAATAATAATAATAATAATAATAATAATAATAATAATAATAATAATAATAATAATAATAATAATAATAATAATAATAATATTATAAGTAAAGTTTGAGGTTCAAAATTAGATTATGATTA
The DNA here is from genome assembly GCF_029867415.1 of Vicia villosa. NCBI lineage: Eukaryota > Viridiplantae > Streptophyta > Magnoliopsida > Fabales > Fabaceae > Vicia > Vicia villosa. The sequence goes on along the minus strand of NC_081182.1, from coordinate 20,989,345 downwards.
AGATGGCATCGAACCTTGTAGTGCAAGGGGAATTGCTTGAATTTGAAATTTTAGCGGTGCCTTCCAACCCAATTTGTGACAAGCTTCCACCAATTGCTCAGGTAAGCCCAAATCTGTGAACGATTTGATTTCGTTGTTCTCTTCCTCCATTCTCAGTCAGTTTCTAACCTATGAATAAATTTCTACATCAAAAAATGTTGTTAAACTCAAACCTGAAAAAATACTTACGGGCACGGTAAAACACAGAAAAAGCAACGAGAACTGACTTGAAGAGCGTCGAAGGAGAAAGTGTATCAGGAGAAGCGACTGGTGAAACTTAGAGAGGAATAATGAAAACCTATTGCTTTCTCATATATATACCAAAAAGGTTAAATGGGCCTGCTATATGTACTTAATATAAATCCATAGTTAATATAAATTTAAGTATGTCATGTTGAGACAACTTGGTAGCAACCTAATAAACCTAATGACAACGTGTCAGTCGAATATAACACTAATGCTGACTTGTCAACTTTTAAAATTTTTAATTTTTAATATTAATTAAAATTATTATTATTTATAACTTTTTTTTAAAATTATATTTGATATTATATTTAATTAATTAATTAATTAATTCTGACCGTCACAATATTGAACTATTGCATATAATATTTTGAAATTGTTAAATTATTTTTTTTATAATACTGAAGTATTGTATATAATATTTTGAAATTGTTAAATTATTTTTTTATTTTATAGTATTAGAACTCAATAATTAAATACACGACTCCTTGAAACTTAATATGTAACACTTTTATATTCTATTTATTTTAAAATTAAAAAATGTATTTCAAAATTATTAAATAATTTTAATCTTTTCAAATTTAACATGGGATATTTGATTTGGTCAATTATCTACTTAATAAAATTATAAAAATCTAAGATTGTAATGATGTCGACAAAACCCTGACTTTTATATCTTCATTTTTATAACTTTAGTTTCTTATCTTCATTTTTATGTTACTCTTCAAATTTGTATGCTCGTTTTTATTTTCTATTTCTTACTTTATTCATGTGTATTGATTGTTAATTTTATTTTCGTCGCAGGGTAAAAGATTATTCATTTGTTAATGACACCTCATTTAAGTATTTTGATGTTTGTAACTCTAATATTTACATTCATTCAAAAATGTAACATATCAATATTTTGAGGTTTCAAGATTATATTTTGATGTTATACTTAAATATCTATCTTTCAACATTCATCCACAAATTTAAACATATTTAAACATATCATTATTTTTTATATCGATTTATGAATACAATTTCATATGCACATTCAAGAACAGTGCTTCCAACAAAAGTATGATTTTCTCTTGCTATTATATCTCTATTCTCTATAATTATATTTTATAATAGTTTTTTTTAGAGGTTTCATGCCTCATAGCTATCTTAATGAATTAATATTGTTATAAAGATAATTTCAACTCGGTTATATATGTAAGCAAACCTCATAGTTATCTTAATAAATTACTATTGTTATAAAGATAATTACAGGTCGCTCATATATAAAAGCTGAATATATCAATAATATGATTTAATTTTTAATATTGGTGTAATATTATCCATATAAAATATATTACCTTACACTCCACAATCATTAATTTTTCTATAAGATTGTATTATGTTATCAATAGTATTTAACTTTCAATATATTTTAGCATATTATAATTATGTTTCACGTAGAAATTTATATCATTTACTAATGATATCTCAATTATATTAGTTTTAATTTCACATTTAAATATATTTTACTTTTTAATTATAATTTCATACAAATTTATCATTTCTATAGTTTTTAATTCTATGTGTAAAATTTTACATATAATATAAATATAATTACAAATACTACATAAATTATTCAAATAATATTTTTTTATAAAATTATGAAATATTAAAATTACAAAATATAACACAAATTAAAATATAACTTTTATTAATAAGACCTTTGATTTGCTTTTGAAATTCTATTTCCTTTACAACATATATAATTTAAAATAATAAATTTTAACATAGTAATTTATTATTGAAAAGAAATAAAAAATATAACCTATAAAAAAACCCCTACAATGTTAAAAAAATTTTTTTTTTAAATAATTTTATGTTTAATTGATGCAAATAATAACATAGGGATACCAAAGAACCAAGGCATTGAAATAAAAAAATTATATTTGATTTGAATAATCTTCGTACAAGAGAGTAACCGACAATTAATTATATATGATTTTAAATTTTACTTAAAGATTAAAAAATATAAAAATAAATTTTAAATATAATTAAGGTCATCTATTTTTATAATTAAAAAATAATATTAAGTAAAAAAATTTCCCCTTCTGCATAACATATTTAAATTTTATAAAGATATGTGATTTTAGAAAAATATATTTTATACAAATTAAATTTTTCATAGAATTTTAATTTAATATATTTATTTTTATTTAATAACAAGTAATTAGGACTATTAACAACAATTAAATTGTATGTTACATTTTACCATTATAATAATAAAATTTTAATTATAATTGCTGCATTCATTGCTTAATTTAGAAATATAAATTTATATTAAAACTTATTTATTTGATTATTATAAAATATTGATATTACTTACTAATAATATATCACTTTTAATTTTAAAAATTTTATTTTTAGATTTGATATTATATTTTAATCACAAATTAATTAATTTTTATCAATATATCAATTTAATATATTTAATAAAGACAATTTATTAAAATCTAAAATACTTAACTCTAGAAAATACTAATATTTATATATTTTAACTTTCTTTTTTTAAAACATAGTGACATTTATTTAATTAGAATCATAAACACTAAATAAAATAGTTAAATAATATATTTTATATAAATAATTTACATATCCTTATTAGAAACTCAACATATTAAAATTAAAAAAAATACATAACTCTGGAAAAATATTAACATTCCTATATTTTAATTTATTTTTAATTTTAATATTAGTGTATTTCTAATAATAATAATAATATCTTCTGATGTAAATTAATCTAAATATATAACAATTTATTTTTTATTCCATCTCTTTAACTCCATTAAAGGTCTCATAAACTTGAATGTACTTCATCTTTTGAGGGCCCACGCGTGGTTTTCCGTCAGGAAACGCGGATAACAAGTCGCTGCCGAGCACGAGGCTTTAGTATGTTTGATTATGTCTTGCGTTTGGACTAGAATGCATTGGGCAAAGAGTGGATTGGGCCAATTGGGGCAGTCCGGAACAGTGATATTTAATGTTTCAACACATTGAATGCATGTCTTCCAAGAAAATATTTCTATATATAATTTATAAATTTAAGCCCTTGGATACATCTTAGTCTTTCCCTTTTTTTAAAATACGAAAAATCAATTTTTTTCAAGAAATACAAAAAATCGAGTTTTTTAGAAAACAGTAAAATTAGATTTTAATTATTTTTTTTGGAAATACAAAAAATTCAATTTTTTTTAGAAATATGAAAAAAAAAACCATTTTTCATAAATACGAAAAAATAATGAGTTTTTTGGGAATACAAAAAATTGAGTGTTTTAAAAAATTAGAAAATATATTTTATCGGAAAAATAACATTTTTTTTTGAAAATACAAAAATCGAGTGTTTTAAAAAATCGAAAAATGAATTTTAATGGATATTTTTGAAAGTTAATTAGTTATTAAATTCCTAATAATATGACTCAAAATAAGCAATATTATAACAAACTTCAATTTAAAAGTATTTTTTAACATTTTATATATTGTGATATACGTCAATTCAATGATATCCACTATTACTCATAAACATTGATTTATGAAACACACTGAAGAACCAAATACTCCAAAAAATAATGTCTTACTAAAGGGACGTGGTAGGTTTATTGTTTAAAATTTCTAAAATTACTTATTTTATTTTTTGGCAAGGGTTACTAATTCATATATTCATTTTTCTTTTTTTACAGGGAATAACAATATTAAAAAGTTATCACCTGGGAAGTTCCTTTTAAAAAACGGTAGAGTAACACGCAGTGGATTAAATAGTAATACACTTCTTGAAAATACTCTTACATCTACACATGCATCTAGGGGTGACAAACGGGCATGCCCGCCCCGTTTAGACACGTCCCGCAAAAGTCTGCGAAAAAATGGTGCGGGCGGGACGGGCATATTGGAGAGTGCGGATCTAAAATCTTGCCCCGCCCCGCAAAAAAGTAAAGGCGGGGCGGAGAAAGCCCGCGGGCATTGAACCTTTTAGGTCTAAAAATAGTAAAATAGTATGAAAAAACTTATGCCCACAAAAGCCCGCAAAAAACGGGGCGGGGCGGACACATTAAAGGGAGCGGGCCTAAAACTTCCTCCCGTCCCGCGAAAAAGTGCGGGTAATACGAGCTTTCCCCGCGGGCCGGGTCCGTTTTGCCACCCCTACATACATCAGTCACGCAATTATCAGGTGATTAAGTTAGTTATTTATATATATATATAGTTAGTTATTTTATATATATATATATATATATATATATATATATATATATATATATATATATATATATATATATATATATATATATATATATATATATATATATATATATATATATATATATATATAGAGGGGTGATCCAGAGCACGGGCTCGCATGGCGGGAGCCCAGGACCCATAATTTTAGGGGCACCAAAATTTTTTTATCCCTATATATTTTAATAGAGAATTTTCAATTATAAAAATATTTGTTAAAATTTATTTTTTTGAAAAATACTAGTTAACAAATATATAGCAGCACTACAGAGTCAAAATTAATAAAAGAATGTAGAGAATCTGGATTTGTAAATGCTTATGCTAGTGCTGAAAAGATTGAGAATGAATGGAGATTGAATGTGTGTTAACAACACTATGATGAAAATTCATCTCAACCCACACAACTGAATCTTGAGTCTGCTGAAGAGTCTTTTTGAAATCACTATTTTTTATATATTATAGATCGAACAATTAGCTCACTTGATAGAAGATTTGAGCAGTATAGCACATATGAAAATATTTTTGGATTTTTGTTTAGTATAGAAAGGCTTAGATCATTATCTGATAGGGACTTGAAAGCATGTTGTAAATATCTTGAAACTTATTTAAAATATGACGATTCTCTTGATCTTAATGGTGAAATTTTGTTTGAAGAAATGAAAGTTATTAGAGAAGTTTTAACAGTTGAATCAAAATCAAGCTATATGATATTGAGTTTTTTAAAGACTTAATGCATACATAACTTATAAAATAATATTGACTATTCCTATCACTGTTACATCTGTTGAGAGAAGTTTTTCTAAATTAAAATTATTAAAATCTTATATAAGATCTACTATGTCACAAGATAGATTAAATCGTCTTGCGTTGATTTCAATTGAATTTTTTTTTAAAGAACCTTGATTATGAATAAACTATTAATGATTTCGCAACAAAAAATGCTAAAAGAATGATATTTAAATAAGAAGAAGAAGAAGTCTCTTTATAGTGGTTTATGTTTTAATGTAGTATAAACATTGATTTGAAGATCCATACTTGTATTCTTTTTGCTCAATGTCAAATGAAAATGTGTTTTTAATTCAATTATTTCTTTTATCCTTATGTATTTATTGTTAAAAAAATTATAGGGGCACAACTCATTTGATTCGTCCAAAGCACCCAAAAATTCAAAGGATCGACTATATATATATATATATATATATATATATATATATATATATATATATATATATATATTTCAATTTTTGTTCTTATTAATTTATTAATTTATATTATATCAAGTATTTTTTATACAAAATTTTAAATGAACTTCATTAAACGTCCAGTAACAGTGTAAATATTTAAAGATACACTTTTTTCACAAAAAAAAATACACTTTTAAACACATAATTTTTTCTTTAACGTTTTTAAATTTATTAGAAATTTACAAACTAATATACCTAAAATTACAAATTTTTATTCTATTATTTTATAAATAATATTTCATTTCTCATTTTCTCTATTACATTATAGAGCAATTCTTGCATGGACACGGACCTAAATCCATATATTTAGGAACAACCAATAAGAAGAGAGAGAATTTAAATTTATTTAAAATTTAATTTCGTTTTTAATTGTCAACATGGAGGGTGGTTGTGATAATGGAGGAGAGAGATAATTTTAATTTTATTATTTAATTAATAAAAATATGTGATTGGTTGTGTGTAAATCCAGGTGGTGTAGCTGTGTCCATCTAAGTATTTTCCAATATGCGTTATTTTTTATTTTATTTAATTTTATATAATTTTTTATATTTCAGATTCAACTCATCAACATAAAAATCAGGTCTCGGACACTCAATTATTGAACATCTATAATGGTATTATTGTAAAATTTAAACGGTCATATATTCTATTCATTTTATGATTGACATTATTCTGTAAGAAAAATTACATTGAAATAGTTCATTTTATTCAAATTGTAGATTTTGAGGAACCAATGCACGAGTATCAATCCTTAAATCCGGATGATCTGAATTTTGTGAATGATGATGGTATTTTATTTCAAAATTTAATTGCATGTCTATTAAATAAACTATTTGCATTTTTCTGTATTTTATTTATTGTTTTTAATTGACATTTAAATTAATTTCTAATGAGTTCCATCAATTGAATTTGAACAAGAGGTTGATCATGACGTGCAACAAACAGAACCTACCTTACAAAACAACACTTCAATGATTGATTCAAATCAAGGTATACTTTTTATATATTCATAGAAACTTTTTTTTGTTTAATCTATTAACCTTTTCTCATGTTCAAATTATTCCTTGTATTAGACTATTGGATATTGGTGATCTTTCTTCAACATGTCATAATTGTGGAGCAATGATGTGGTATGATGAACGAGTTCAAAAACACTACAATCCAACAACCCCAAACTTTTCTTTATAGTGTAGTTAAGGAAAAATTGAACTTCCAAAATTAAAGCGTCCACTTGATCTTTTAATGGATTTATTTCATAAGAAAGATAAAAGAAGCAGATATTTTTTTGATCACATTAGATCTTTTAACATGATGTTTTCATTTACTTCATTGGGTGGAAAAATTAACACTTCTGTCAACAATGGCACTTCCCCACCGATGTTTATCATGATTGGCGAGAATTATCATCAAATGGGAAGTTTGCTACCACAACATGGTTCTCAACCTAAGTTTTCTCAGTTATCTATATATGACACAAACAATGAAGTACAAAATCATATGTCCGTTGTCAGGTCAGGTACATTTCTTTTTATTTTTTATACCTTATTAATAGTTAATAATAAATATACTATTTTTTGAATTTTTTTTACAGTAAATATATTTGTATTTTTTTCCTTTTTTTTTTTCTTCATATAGAATGGATAAAGATAATTCAGAATTGAACTCATCAATCGTTGAAGACATAAAAGAAATGCTTGATGAATACAACTCACACGCAAAAGTTTATAGGATGGCTCGTGACAAAGTTCAGACGAATGACATGTCAAATATGAAATTGAGAATTTTAGGCAAAAGAGGATATGACGGAAGACGGTATAATATTCCTACAACATATGAAGTTGCGGCTCTTATTGTCAGATTTTGATGCTGCTGATTTCAACAGGGACATATTATAGAGTAAAAAACAGGCATCTTAAAACGGGTTTCTATTTTAAATACTGCATATCTTCCCTTGCAATATCCATTATTGTTTCCAAGGGGAGAAGATGGATACCGAGATGTCATTCAGTTAAATGACCGTTTGTATAAAGCCTCAAACAAAAGACAAAAAGTATCGATTTGGGAGTTCTTTGTTTATAGAATTCAGCAAAGAGAAGTTGAATGTTCAACTTTATTGTTCTCTAAAAGGTTATTTCAACAATTTTCGGTCGACAGATATAGCACGATAGAGTCTTCACGTGTATATTGGGTTAAGACACATCAGAAAGAGTTACGAGCAGATATGTATAGTTGTCTTACAGACGCAGTGCTGAATGGAGAAACCAATCCTTCAACATCAGGAAGAAGGATTGTATTGCCCTCATCATTTACTGGTGGTGCACGTTATATGCTTCATAATTATCAAGATGCCATGGCAATTTGTAGGTGGGCTGGATATCCATATTTGTTTATCACATTTACTTGCAATAAAAATTGGCTAGAGATGCAAAGGGTTGTAACAAATATGGGACTTAAATCAGAGGATAGGCCAGATTTAGTATGCCGCATTTTCAAGATTAAACTTGATCATATTGATATGATAAAGGATATAAACAAGGGAAACATCTTTGGAAAGGTTAAGTCAGGTATTTATAAATTAATGATTATATAATTTATCCTCTATGAAATTTATGTATTATTATCTATTTTATTTATTGTCGTTCGTTTTGTATTATTCTATATCAAATATTAATCGTGTTTTTAATGTCCGGTGATTTACACAATTGAGTTTCAAACGCGTGGATTACCTCATGCACACATCTTGATCTTCCTTTATCCGCAATTTCGACATCCACATCCTCATGATATTGACAAGATAATATATGCAGAACTACCTGATGAAAAATCTCAACCTGATCTATTTAGAATTGTGTCCACTCTTATGATTCATGGTCCATGCGGAGTGCAAAATATAAAATCTCCGTGTATGCAAAATGGAAAGTGTACTAAGTTTTTCCCTATAAAAATATAAAATCTTCGTGTATGCAAAATGGAAAGTGTACTAAGTTTTTCCCTATAAAAATATAAAATCTCCGTGTATATAAAAATTTCAAAAGGATATTCAGTGTACAGACGTATGGATAATGGTATATTTATTTTAAAAGGTGACTCTTTCATTGATAACAGATTTGTTGTACCGTATAACAAGTATATTTTGTTGAAATATAATGCACACATAAATGTTGAGTGATGTAATCAATCGCGTTCCATTAAATACCTCTTCAAGTATGTCAACAAAGGTCACGATCGTATTACAACAACTTTTTATAATGGTGATCAAGAACAAACAGGTACATTTGATGAAATTAAATTGTATTATGATTGCAGATATTTATCAGCCTGTGAGGCTGCATGGATAATTTTTGCTTTTGACATTAATTATAGAGAACCATCAGATGAACGATTGTCTTTTCATTTGGAAAATGAACAAATTGTTACCTTCTCTGATAATGACAGAATTGATCATGTGGTAAATAAAGAAAAATCTCAGCATTCTAAATTTTTGACATGGATGGATGCCAATAGAAAGTATCCCGAAGCAAAAGAGCTTACATATAGGGAGTTTCCTTCTAAATTTGTTTGGAATCAACGAGAACATCAATGGTATCCAAGAAAAAGAGGATTTCAAATCGGAAGATTATATTTTGTTCATCCATGGAGTGGTCAATTGTATTACTTGCAAAATTTGTTGAATTATTGTAAAGGTCCGACATCTTTTGAAGATCTAAAGACTGTCAACAATGTGGTACTCGATAGTTTTAAAGATGCTTGCTATGCAAGATGTCTTATACATGATGACAGAGAATATATTGATGCTATTATTGAAGCATCACATTGGGGAACAAATATCTTTTTAAGAAAGATGTTCACAACTTTATTATTGTCAAATCAAATGACAAGTCCCGTATTTACTTGGAATAATACTTAACAATATTTAAGTGATGACATTTTGCATAGACAACGACGTGTTTTACAATTTCCTAGTAATTAACTTATATTTTTTTCACTATTTTAAATTACATTATATGATTTTTATTTACATAAATTATATTTACTTATTATTATCTACATCTTAGGATATCATTACTTTTTACAGATTTACTTTTGTTTGAAGATGAATTAAAGAATTTAACTTTGATGGAGATAGAATTATTAACCATTTTTGGTCTTTTTGCACCTGGACGCACCTGGATACAAGTACGTTCAGGTTCTTAATCTTGGGGACCAAGAAAGTCCATGAGCCTTTGGGTTGGATCATTTCCTTATTTAGGATGTTTCTTAACCTAATTCCAGTCTATAAATAGGGCATTTTCCATCCTCTTTTTCATAAACAGTCACCAACAAATTTTCTAAACTTCCTCGAATTCTCACAATTCACACTTCTATTCAAAAACCTATTTGCTCGTTCCCATACTTGTTTCAAAATTTTTTTTAAAACTATTCTTTTTCAAAAATATTTTGGCCGATGATTTTCATATGAGGCCCTCAATTTTACTTTTAATTCGTTATTTCTTTTGTTTTATCTCTAATTTATTTTTTACCATATGATGAAATTGCCTCATGGTTGTTGGTTTAATTTTATTTTCTTATTAACAATTTTTTTTATAGGGACTAATTTCCATTCGCTGTTAATTTCATTCCACATATTTTCCATTTCCTACGCATACAAAAATCTGAAAAATCCATAGGCATGAGACATGCTTTCTAACATACAAACATCTAGAATTTTGCCTCAAATCCATCTATTTTTGATACACTGTTTTTCTCTCATGTGAATGTCATTCATCACTACAACTTTTATTTAAACTAATTATTATGAATATTATTCATCACTAACATTCCCCATAACACAAACTCAACTCACCACTTTAACATAATGATAAATCTGTGTAAATGTTTTGTTGCAGAAGTGTTAGAATTAAATCAAGATTTTAAAAGAGTGTTCTAGATTTTTGGTTGGAAAGAGAGACTAGAAAACTCTAGGTAGATATTAAGATTTTCTTCTTAGTCACTAAGTTATATGTAGCATGAGGTGTAGTAATTCTTAGTCATTAAGAAAGAATGATGTAGGACAACTTGATTAACCGCCATACTTTTTCTTAATGACTAGGAAAGCTTGCTTATAGGTTAAGTATGAAAGGCCTATAAAAAGGCATGTAATCTAGCTTTGTAAAAAATATCAGTTTTAGAAATAAATGAGAATTAAACTATCTCTTCCTCTCTATTATTTGTGTATATGTTTCATTAGATAACAAATTGGTATCAGAGCAGGTTAGGTCCTGCTAGTGTGAGTGTCAAAAATATTTTTGAGTGTGTGAGGAACAAAAGAGTTCTCATTGTGTCAAAAATTATTGTGAGTATTTTTTGAGCGATATGGCAAATTACAATTTTGTCTGGTCTGGTCCAAAATTAACCGCGGAGCTAGATTTTAGTTACTGGGAACTGTTGATGACAACACATTTAAAAGCTCACAATGTTTGGAGCTTTGTAGATCCTGATTTACAAGAAGGAGCTGATGAAGTTGCTCGTAGAAGGGGCCAGTTGGCACTTTCACAAATTCATCAAGGAATTGATTACTCAATATTTGGCAAAATAGCAAATGCCAAAACTGCTAAAGAAGCGTGGGACATATTGAAGTTGTCACATAAAGGAGTAGAGAAAGCTCAGAAGTCCAAATTACAATTGCTGCGTAGAGAATATGAAAGATACGAAATGTCAAATTCAGAAACAGTAGAACAATATTTTTCTCGTGTTATAAATCTCGTCAACAAAATGCGAGTATATGGAGAAGATATTCCAGATAGCAAAGTGGTAGAAAAAATTCTACGTACGATGCCGATGAAGTTTGACCATGTGGTGACTACAATAATTGAGTCCCACGATACAGATACTCTGTCTGTAGCAGAATTACAGGGAAGCATTGAAAGTCATGTCAACAGAATATTAGAAAAGACCGAAAAAGTGGTAAAAGAAGAAGCTCTAAAGAGTCAGGTGAATTTCAACAACACTTCTGAGTCAAGCTATATTGTAGAAGAAAGAGGTCAAAATACATTCAACAGAGGAAGAGGAAATTATAGAGGCAGAGGCCGGGAAAATTATGGAGGAAGAGGACGTGGCAACTTTAACCAATGGAGAGACAATAATTTCACTCCATCTAATCAAGGAACAGGTGGAAATAATTTTGGATACAACAATCGTGGTCGAGGAAACAATTTCGGATTCAACAATCGTGGTAGAGGAAGAGGTAACTACAACCAAGAAATGACGAATTATAGTTGTTATCATTGTGGAAAGTTTGGACACAAAGCAGCTGATTGCAGATACAAACATCAGGCAAATGTAGCAGAAAGTTCGTATCAAAATTCAGGTGAGTACTTTGAAAATCCACAAAACTTATTTTTGGCCAGTAATATATTTTCTGAGGAAGAGGATATTTGGTATCTGGATACTGGATGTAGTAATCATATGTGTGGGAAAAAGGAATTATTTTCTTCTCTAAACGAAACGGTAAAATCTACCGTGAAGTTTGGAAACAATTCAAATATTCTGATTTTGGGAAAAGGCTGAATTGCTATCAGGTTGAAAGATGGAACTCAAAACTTTATTGGTGATGTTTTCTATGCTCCTGGTCTTCATCACAATCTCCTGAGTATGGGACAACTGTCGGAGAAAGGTTATAACATGCAGATTCACAATGGTTTTTGCACGTTGATCGATAGGAATGGCAGATTCATCACAAAGGTAAGAATGACACCAAACCGCTTATTTCCTTTGAAAATTCAACATGAAAAATTTCCTTGCTTGAGTTCTATCATTCCAAATGATGATTGGTTATGGCACATGAGATTTGGTCACTTTCATTTCTCTGGCTTGAATTACTTGTCGAGAAAAGAATATGTTTCTGGATTGCCTGTTGTGAATATTCCAAATGGAGTATGTGAGACTTGTCAAATTGGAAAGAAGCATAGAGATTCGTTTCCAACTGAAATGTCTTGGCGAGCAAAGAAGCTGCTAGAGATAATTCATTCAGATTTGTGTTCAGTGGAAATACCAACACCTGGTGGCTGTAAGTACTTTATTACTTTTATTGATGATTTTAGTAGAAAGACTTGGGTGTATTTCTTGAAACAAAAATCAGAAGCATGTGAAGCCTTCAAGACATTCAAGGCATTTGTAGAAAAACAAAGTGGTTGTAGAATCAAAGCATTGAGAACAGACAGAGGCCAAGAATACCTCGCTGGTACAAGTTTCTTTGAGCAACATGGAATTGAGCATCAATTAACAACAAGGTATACACCTCAACAGAACGGAGTTGCTGAAAGAAAGAATAGAACGATCATGGATATGGTGAGATGCATGTTGAAGGCTAAACAAATGCCTAAGGAATTTTGGGCAGAAGTTGTTGCTACTGCAGTTTATATTTTAAACAGGTGTCCAACAAAAAGTGTTCAACAAAAGACTCCCGAAGAAGCTTGGAGTGGAAGAAGACCTTCAATCCGACACCTTAGAGTTATTGGATGTATTGCATATGCTCATGTACCAGATCAATTAAGAAAGAAGTTAGATGACAAAGGAGAAAGATGTATCTTTGTTGGTTATAGTTCAAACTCAAAGGCCTATAAGCTTTACAATCCAGAGACAAAGAAGGTGATTATTAGTCGAGATGTGACTTTTGATGAAGGAGGAATGTGGGATTGGTCCTCAAAGTCACAAAAAGATCCAATATTAACTTCAAATGATTACGAAGAGGTGGATGAATATAATCTAACACCTGATGAGCCAGAGACATCCAACAGACAACAAACAACACCTGATGAGCCAGAAACATCCAACAGACAACAAAGGCCGCATAGATTACCAGCCAGACTACAAGATTGTGTTTTGGGCAATGATAATGATCCATATGATGAGGAGATTATCAACTTTGCTTTATTTGCAGATTGTGAGCCATTTACTTTTGAAGAAGCAGCTGACGATGAAAATTGGAGAAAAGCCATGAATGAAGAAATCACTGCAATAGAGAAGAATCAAACATGGGAGCTGACAGAGTTACCAGCAGACAAGAAAGCTATAGGAGTGAAGTGGGTGTACAAGACAAAGTACAAACCCAATGGTGATATTGATCGCTATAAAGCAAGGTTGGTGGCAAAAGGATACAAACAAAAACCAGGTATTGATTACTTTGAAGTATTTGCTCCTGTTGCAAGGTTAGATACAATTAGAATGCTTATTTCAATATCAGCTCAAAATAGTTGGAAAATACATCAAATGGATGTTAAGTCTGCATTTCTTAATGGAAATTTGGAAGAAGAAGTGTATGTTGAGCAGCCTGCAGGATATTTGGTCAAAGGAAAGGAGGATAAAGTCTATAGATTGAAGAAAGCATTATATGGTTTGAAGCAGGCGCCAAGAGCTTGGTATAACAAGATTGATTCTTATTTTGTGAAGAATGGTTTTCAGAGATGTCCTCACGAGCACACGCTATATATCAAATACATTGATCCTGACGATGTCCTTATGGTGTGCCTATATGTTGATAACTTGATTTTCACTGGAAATAATTCAAAGATGATTACAAAATTTAGGGAGGCTATGATTCAACATTTTGAAATGACAGATTTGGGCCTAATGTCCTATTTCCTTGGCATTGAGGTCGTCCAAAAAGATGATGGAATTTTCATTTCTCAAAAGAAGTATGCAAGTGATATTCTGAAGAAGTTCAAGATGGAGCATTCAAAGCCAGTTTATACACCTGTTGAAGAAAAGTTGAAGTTGACAAGAGAAAATGATGGAAAGAGGGTAGACTCAACCCAATATAAAAGTTTGATTGGAAGCTTAAGATATCTGACTGCGACAAGACCAGATATAGTATATGGAGTTGGATTGCTCAGCAGATTCATGGAAGAACCGTGTGTTAGCCATTTATAAGGAGCAAAGAGGATTCTTCGTTATATCAAAGGTACTCTGACCGAAGGTATTTTTTATGCTAGTAATAATGATGTGGAACTTATTGGATACACGGATAGTGATTGGGCTGGAGATATAGAAACAAGAAAAAGCACATCAGGGTATGCATTTCATTTGGGCACAGGTGCAATTTCGTGGTCTTCAAAGAAACAACCAGTTGTTGCACTTTCTACTGCTGAAGCTGAATATATTGCAGCAACCAGTTGTGCTACTCAAACAGTATGGATGAGAAGAATTTTAGAAGTGATACATCAGAAACAGAATAGTCCTACAAAGATATATTGCGACAACAAGTCAGCAATTGCACTGAGTAAGAATCCGGTTTTTCATGGACGGTCCAAGCATATTGATATTCGGTTTCATAAGATAAGAGAGTTGATAGCTGAGAAAGAAGTGGTGATCGAGTACTGTCCCATTGAAGAACAAATTGCAGACATATTTACGAAACCTCTGAAGATTGAGCTATTTTACAAATTGAAGAAAATGCTTGGGATGATAAAATTGAAAGCTTGATTTAAGGAAGACAATGTTAGAATTAAATCAAGATTTTAAAAGAGTGTTCTAGATTTTTGGTTGGAAAGAGAGACTAGAAAACTCTAGGTAGATATTAAGATTTTCTTCTTAGTCACTAAGTTATATGTAGCATGAGGTGTAGTAATTCTTAGTCACTAAGAAAGAATGATGTAGGACAACTTGATTAACCGCCATACTTTTTCTTAATGACTAGGAAAGCTTGCTTATAGGTTAAGTATGAAAGGCCTATAAAAAGGCATGTAATCTAGCTTAGTAAAAAATATCAGTTTTAGAAATAAATGAGAATTAAACTATCTCTTCCTCTCTATTATTTGTGTATATGTTTCATTAGATAACAAGAAGGAAAAAGGGAACGTTGGTGTTCTTTACTTCATATCACATCGCCGGAGCTCCGATTGAGGTGGTATGCGATTGCAAGTGTTTGTTTTGTTTTCTTTATTTTTTTACCCAATCCAATGCCAAGTGTCGTATCCAGAATGATGGAATAAAAAGGTCAAGAAATGTTTTTTTTACTGATGCAAAAGTCAAAGTAACCATTAGTTGAACCATGATGTGTACCGCCCCATGTTTCTACATCATTCTATTTTTTTTTTTGTGTTTTATCATTCATTTAGTTAGGACTTCTAAATTTGGGTTAATGTAAATTTGGGTCAATTGGGCCTTACGCCTCTTTACATTTTCTTTCTCTGGTACTTATTTTAATTGTTTACTAATTATTTAAATTATGCAGTAAATAAGTTTTTAATTAAATTTAGTCTTTATTTAAATTTTCTTTTGTTAGTTTACTTTTATCAAGAATTCTACATAATGTTTCTATTTTCTTGTATTTCATTACTAACATTTTGTTTTGATTGCGAGATACTATCTTGAGCAATTGTACGATTTTGTGTACAATTTGCAAGTCGATAATTCTTGAATATTTAATGGTTTAATTTCTGCTTTTTATTTTTATTTGATTTTTTTGTAATATTAATTTTTCATCCCCATTCGGCAAATTGTAACCACCACCCAGAAGCCTTGTAATAGCGTAAGATTTAATTTTCGCACTTTAATTTTCTGTACAAATATTAACTGCTAGATGTATGCCTTAGGATTGCATGGCGATATTAAAATCAATCGTTAGCTAACCATAATCAAGATAAAATATCTGAATATAACATACTCTTGTTAACACACTCACCTTTAGGGCAACCCTCTCTTGTTGTCTTTCGATTATAATTGTCAAGTCCCTCGAGCGTAGGGGTACCTTTAGAAAATGTTGCCTACAATTCAAATCATCATAGTCCCTCCGATATAAGGATCATAGTCCCTTCGAGTTGCCTACGATAAATTGATCTTGTCCCTTGATGACACTACGATAAAATGATGATAGTCCCTTCGAATTGCTAAGGTATCCTTACATGTTGCCTTCTATGACCAATCAATGACCCTTCGATGTCCCTTCACATCCAATATATAGGATTACCTACCCACTCATGGTATGGATAGTACTCTTACTCAAGGAAAGCCTTAAGAATAGTGAAGACCTTACAAATTAGGGTAAGTAACTCTTAAATGCTTGCTCACAACAAATCAAATCTTCAAATACTTTTCACACCTTGTTTTTCAAAACATCTTTCAAGATAACACTTTGTATACATCCATACAAGGATCATTACAAAGTTAAACTCTTTTGTAAACTGTTTTTTTAAACACACACTACATTTTCAAACAAGTCAAACAAAAACAAGTGAGCTAACAATTAAAACCCCATGGATAACCATGGATACAAAGGGTGCTAACACCTTCCCTTTATATAACCTACCCCCGAACTCAAAATCTTTAAAAAGGTCTTTCCTGTTCTTTTTGCTTCGATAAAATAAAAGTCGGTGGCGACTCTTGCTTACCGCAACATTGTTTTGCGAAATAACAAAACAAAAGTCAATTCTCCCATCATATTACATTGTTACAGGGAAACAACAAAAGCTTGAAAGATTTCCCAAATATGCCTCTAGCAAACATGTTTTTGATTTCTATGACTCATAATCGCCTTATTTATGACGAGCTTAATCATGATCGCCAAAGTCTGTATTTAAAGCACCAAAAATTAACTTCCACAATGACCGAAGAACAGAAGAACATATACGACACAATCATAAGTAGCGTCAATGATAATCGGGGTGGTCTTTTCTTCCTATACGGATATGGTGGAATTGGTAAAACATTCATTTGGAGGACAATTTCTGCAGCAATTAGATCAAAATGAGATATTGTTTTCACAGTGGCCTCAATTGGAATATCACCATTACTTAATCTTGGTGGAAGGATAACCCTTTCAAGATTCGGCATGCCAATACAGATCATTGAGAATTTTACGTGTCGTATTAAACTAGGTGATCCTTTAGTTGAATTAATTGTTAGGTCAAAGCTAATTATTTGGGATGAAGCGCCTATGATTCATAAACATTCCTTTGAAGTTGTTGATAAAATGTTTAGGGATATACTCAGAGTCTCTAATCTAAGAAGTATGAAGGTTCCCTTTAGAGGTAAAGTTGTTGTTTTGGACGGTGATTTTAGACAAATTCTTCCTGTCATTCCAAAAGGGACGAGACAAGATATTGTACATGCTAGCATTAACTTTTCATACCTTTGGCAATTTTGTCGAGTCTTAACATTAACAAAGAATACGAGGCTCAAATCTACATCTTCGTGTTCCAATCTCAATAACGTCAAAGAGTTCTCAAGTTGGATTTTAAATGTTGGAGATGGAAACTGAAATGGAGAAACTGAAATTACAATACCAGATGTCTTGCTAACTAAGAATACAAGCAACCCTATTGCTTCAATTGTTAATACCACATATCCATCACTCTTGGATAATATGAAAGATCCAATTTTTTCCAAAATATGGCAATCTTAGAACCTACAAATGATATTGTGGATACATTGAACAACTACATTATGACTTTGATTCTAGGTGATGAAAAAACATACTTAAGTGCTGATAGTCCATGTTCATTTGGTGAAAACAATAATAGTCCATATTCATACTTCTGAATTTCTTAACACCATTAATTCTTCAGGTCTACCAACACATGAGTTAAAACTAAAAATTGGTGTTCCGGTAATGTTGTTCAGGAATATTGATCAACAAACAAGTTTATGTAACGATACTCGACTTATAATTACACATATGGGTACTTATGTACTAGAGGCGAAAGTCATATCACAGAGTAGTATTGCACAAAAGGTTTATATCCCGAGATTGTCTTTGACTCCATCTGACCCAAGAATTCCCTTCAATTTTCAACGTAAACAGTTTCCTATTGTTGTCTCATTTGCAGTGACTATCAATATAAGTGAAGGTCAATCTCTTCAAAATGTTGGTATATATCTTCCAAAACCTGTATTTTCACATGGCCAATTATATGTTGCTGTTTCACGTGCTGGGTTAAAGTTGCTTATATGTGATGATGACGATCATGTCTCCAACAAGACTTACAACGTCATTTACAAAGAAATTTTCCAAAATTTGAGATAGACCATATTTACAATAAATAGTATTTTTTGTTATGCAATAGTATTTTTTTATTTTATTCTTTCTTCATTCAATGCAATATAATCATGACTCATAAAAAATCTTAATTTAATCAATTAATTACTTATTGTATCATATATTTTTATTTTACATTAACTCTTCATTAAAATAACTTATTTTCCGCGCATCGCACGGGTACAACCACTAATTTTATAAATATGGTTTTAGTCAAATCCATATTTTGGACATCCAAATCCAAAATAAAAATATTATCTAAAAATCGATATTTTTTTGAAATACGAAAAAAAACAATTTTTTTTGGAAATACCAAAAAATCAATTTAATAAAAAAACTATAGAGTTGATTTTTTTTCCGAAAAATTGAATTTTTTTAAGGGTCGGGCTAACATGTGCCCTAATGGCACATGTTAAGTATACTATAATTAGAAAAACTTAAATATAATTAAATGTGATAAAGTCATATTTAATGTTTCAACACATTGAATGCGCGTGTTCTAAGAAAATATTTCTATAATTAATTTATTAATTTAAGCCCTTGGGGCACATATTAGCTTTTCCTTTTTTTTTAAAATACCAAAAATCGTTTTTTTTTTTCGAGAAATACGAAAAATTGAATTTTTTAGAAAATAATAAAAATAGATTTTAATCAATTTTTTTTTTCAAAAATACAAAAAATCGAGGTTTTTTATAAATATGAAAAAAAAAAAACCATTTTTCATAAATACAAAAATAATGAGTTTTTTGGGAATACGAAAAATTGAGTTTTTTAATAAATACGAAAATTTATTTTATCGCAAAAAAATAACATTTTTTTTTTAAAATACAAAAAATCGAGTGTTTTAAAAAATCGGAAAATGGATTTTTTTTCCGAAAATATACAAATTTAAAACAAACTGTAAGAAAAAGAATATTCAAATATAAAAAAAATTATTTTGATATTCAAAACTGGATTTAAATTAAATTTTGGTTATAAGTTTTAGAACCGATTATGAAATATATAACCGGTTTCAAAATATGGTTATGGATAAACCGATTATGTAAAAATATAACCATTTATATGGACTATTTATGATAAACGGTTATAGTAAATGATTATAAATTAAATATGGATTAGTTATGTGAATAATCCATCCATGAGCACCCTTAACAAAAACCCATATGGAAGTGTTGGATCACAAATTTAACAAGTTTGTCACCGAAGAAATTATCGGGCCGAGTCGCGGAATAATGCGCTTTCTTTAAGGCATTTTGTAGTACTGTCAAAATTATGCAAAGCAGCTCTTAATAACCACGACGCCTCCAGGATAAAACAACCCAGTTCTATATTGTTCGATTACTAATTGCACGGTAGATAGTCGATCTAGAAATGCATCCTCAAATGGTACTAAGGCCATTCAAATATGGTATAAATACCACCTTAGTATCTGTTATAACGACCAGTCGTAATAATTTCTCAATTCAAGATAAATTTCAATAATTCTCTAAAGAGAATCCAAGAAAAATTATACTTGATAATTTCTCAACTCAAACGAGGATAAATTAACATTATTCTCTAAACAATGTGGTACCTAAGGAATTTTTTCAACTAACACACAATGTGAGACTAAGGAGTTTTTTCAACTAACACACAATGTGGGACTTAGGAAATTTTTCAATTCATCTCCATATTTTGGAATATTGATATAATGTTCCAACAATCCCCCACTTGAATTTAAAAAGTGTTTCAGAAATAACATCAAACGTTTCTAAGATTGTGCATAAACAAAGGTGTCTACGACTTGAACCTTTGTATAGCAAGTAGGATTCCAATTCAACAAGAGTGACACTATTGTCTTAAACTCTATCTCAGACATCAGACTCACACACAACCATTTCTTAAGGTGTATTCTAACAGCCCGTGCTTTAATGGCTCTAGGAAATTTGATTCTAAATTCCATAGGAACCAGCCTAAGTTCCAGAATCACATAGGTGAGTCTATCAAGAGTGCTCCTGTAGCCTAGGTACTCCCTCATACCGAGTATAGATCTCATTAAGAGTTACTATTATCCCATCCTCTTATTACTTCAAGATTCATGCTTCACTTGCATGATCATTTCATATTGCTCACAACTTGTTATTACCCATTGAACCTATTTCTTGGGATCTCCAATCATCTAAGTCGGGTTACCATAATGAGAAACTCATTTCTTTAAAGGCATTAGTCCCATCTTCTTAGATGTATTATGGACTTTCTCTCTAGTTATTCCTTTTGTCAAAGGATCTGCTAAGTTTTCATCAGTGTGTACATGATCCACTCTTAAAGCTCCTTTAAAGATACAATCTTTGAAGGTGTTAAGCTTCCTTCTTATTTGACGTCTTTTACCATTATAATAATGGTTCTTAATTTTTGCAATTGCCGCGGTACTATTGCAGTGGATCAACATAGCTGACATAGGTTTTTCCCATAAAGGGATCTCAATTAGCAAACATCTTAACCAGTTTGCTTTTTCACTAGTTATGGCTAGTGCTATCATCTCATACTCCATTATGGACTAAGCCAGGATAGTTTGTTTCTTTGGTTTACAAGATACAACTCCTCTAGCTATACAAAATATATACCCACTAGTAGCTTTGGACTCATCCGATAAGATGTTCCAATTTGCATCATTGTACCCTTCTAGCATAACGTGAAATTTCCGATAGTGTAAGTCGAGATCTATG
This sequence comes from Vicia villosa, assembly GCF_029867415.1. NCBI lineage: Eukaryota > Viridiplantae > Streptophyta > Magnoliopsida > Fabales > Fabaceae > Vicia > Vicia villosa. Next base: position 20,967,833 of record NC_081182.1, on the reverse strand, counting down.
GTCCTTTTAAGATACCTCATGACTCGCTCAATATCTTGCCAGTGCTCGCTACTCGGTCTACTCGTAAATCTGCATAGAAATTCTACGACATATGCAATGTCGCGTCTAGTACAATTAGTGGCATACCTAATACTGCCAATGATGCTCGCATACTCTGTTTGTATTACAATTTCACCAGTGTTCTTAAACAATTTCACACTTGGATCATATGGTGCGCACGCAGGTTTACAATCAAAGTATTTATATTTCTTTAAGATCTTCTCCACATAGTGTGATTGATCAAAAGAAATTCCTTGCTCGAATCTCGTGATCTTGAACCAAGAACCACACTTGCTTCTCCGAGATCTTTCATATCAAATTTATTGCACAACAATGACTTCACATCATTAATGGTCTGAATGTTTGATCCAAGTATGAGTAAATCGTCTACATATAGACATATGATAATGCAGATGCGAATCTTAGATTTGTAATAAACGCATTTGTCACTTTCATTCACTTTATACCCATTTGATATCATTAAGTTATCAAAATTTTCATGCCATTGTTTAGGAGATTGTTTTAATCCATACATTGACTTGTCTAACTTACAGACCTTTTTTTCTTATTCGTGTATCATAAACCTTTTCGGTTGTTTCATATATATTTCTTCTTCTAAATCACTATTTAAAAAAATTGTTTTAACATCCATTTGGTATACTATTAAGTTATAAATAGCAGCTGTTGAAATAAGTACCCTAATGGATGTAATCTTGGTGATTAGAGAGAAGGTGTCGAAGAAATCTATATTTTCTCTTTGTCCAAACCCTTGACTATAAGGCGAGCCTTGTATTTATCAATAGTTCCATCAGGTTTTAGTTTCCTTTTCTTAACCCATTTACAACCGATTGGTTCGCAACTAAGATACAAGTCTACTAAGTGCTAGGTCTTGTTATATTCTAGAGATTTTATCCCATCGTTTATAGCTTTTTTCCATAAATCTGCATCCATAAATGACTAGGTTTCTTGAATATTTATTGGATCTTCTTCTACATTATAAGCCGCATAATCGGGCCCATAGTCTTTAGAAATTTTGACTCTTTTACTTCGTCGAAGTTCTGTTTCACATTGTTGGTGCTTTCCGTGCTTCTTATCTCAGGAATGTGGCTCAATTGAGCGCCCCTACTATTTCTCGATTTGAAGGGAAATTTATCTTCATAGAAATTAGCATCATTTGATTCTATGATCACTTTTGCATTTAAGTCATAAAACCTATATGCCTTACTATTTGTTGCATACACAATGAATACACATTCATATGCTCTACTAGCGAGTCTAACTCGTTTTGGATCCAGAATTCTGACATAAGCCAGACATCCCCAAGTTCTCAAATAAGACAAGTTTGGTTGTCTTTTCTTTAATATCTCATAAGGATAGATATTAATCTCTGACTTGGGAACTCTATTCAAGACATAACAAACAGGCAATAAAATTTTCCTCCACCAGTAAGGTGCAGCACCAGAATTCATTATAATTGCAACAACAGGTTCAGTAAGAATTCTATTCTTTCTTCCTGCTTTACCATTCTTTTCAAGAGAATATGGAGCAGTTGTTTCATGTACAATTCTATGTTCTTTATAAAAATAATTAAATAAACTAGAATCGTACAATTTACCTATCACTACAAATTCTTACTAAATCATTTTCAAATTCTTTACAAAGTTTTTAAACTTATCAATTTCATTCACAAAAATATCATCCTTTGTGATGATGGTGTACAAACCTACCCCAATAAACTGACTAAATCTTTCCTTATTTATAAAAAGAAGAAAAAACATAAACATGATTCTTTATAATCTATGGAGTATACATAACATCCTTCAAGGTTAAAGTCTTTTCATAGGCGGCCATGTTCCACTTCTCTAATATCGACAACATTAGTGGTGTGGACATCTCCCAACAACACTTTCTTGTCTTTAGTATTCGTGTTTGTTTTAAATGTAACACGATTATAACAAACACGGCAAGAGACACGTGTTTATCCACCAACAATTAGATCCATCAACCATGTTGATTTCAATGATCATAGAAATAAATTGTCCATTAGCCAGGTTAACGTTGTGGATTACGGGCTACACCAGGTTCAAGCCTGCTTCTACATCTCTTAGCCATATGACTTAGTTTTTCACAGTTAAAACAAAGGGAAAATAACTTCATTTCTTTGAGATGGTGGTTGTTGTCTAGGTTGAACAATTGGGGCCATATAAGGGTTCTAATTCTTAATTCAGTTCACAATATTGTGGTTCTAATTCTTTAATGATTTGCCATATGGCTTCAGAACCACACTGAATTTCTTTTTGTTGTTTAAAACTACAAAGACTTTTCTATTTAATCATTCTGTGAGATTCTTCTTCAATTTAAATGAGAATAATCAGTCTCTCAATTAAAATTATTTTATTTTGTAACAAAGCATAATTCTTAAAAACTTTCAAACTAGGGGACAATTTGTCAATAATAAAAGAAATTCGAATTGTTCATATAAATACATACCTTCAGTGACTATCTTATGAGCAATCTTTTGAAGTTCGTGACTTTGGGTTTCTACGGACCTTTCATCTACCATTTGATACTTCACGTAGCTGCTAAAATCATTCTTATTTTCTCCAGCTTCTTCAATGTCATACTTGTTTTTCAGAGCCTCTTAAACAAATTTTGAAGCGTCGTATTTACTGTAATAGTCACACAGATCAGGGCCGGCCCAATCAACACAGAGGCCCCGTTCTAATTTTGAAAATGGGCCCAAATTTAAAATATAAATACAATTATATTAATTAAAAAAGAGACATAAAAATTATATTTATGTATTAATCAATAATATATTTAATTAAAATTATTTTGAATTTTGATCTATCTCAATTTTTATATGTATTGAATTTTTATTATAACATTTTTTTAGTTTATTGAATTTTTATCATAATATTTTATTTATTTCTATTAATATTTATAGAAAAAAAAATTGGATCTTTTAAAAATTTTGGGCCCCTAAAATTTGGGGGCCCTGTGCTGTAGCACTCCCTGCACATGCATAGGGCCGGCCCTGACACAGATCATTTGCGATTCCATTCAGAATGTTATAATCATTCTTTCTATAAGGTGATTTCTTTCCTAAGCTATAAATTATTCGCTTTAATCTGTGCAGCAGATTCAACTTCAACACTATTATGTGTTCCTTTTGAATCCTTAAATTTCTTACCGTTAGTTTGGTCGATTGATCCAGAAGGAGCAACAAAATGTCATCAGTCAGAATGTTAGCTACCTTTTTCAACATTAAGAAGAAAAACATCTTTTTTGTTGCCAGCATTTGAAGTGACATCTCTCAAACATGAATGGTTTGTCAAAGACAGTATCCGCAAAAGTACCAATAATTTCTTCGGTAGCCATGACAGTTTGAAACGTCTTAATATTGTTGGATCAAGATTTTAACAAGTTTTCCACCGAAGAAATTACATGGTCGAGTCGCGGAACAATGCACTTTCTTTAAGACGTTTCGCGGTACTGCCAAAATTATGCAAAACAACTCTTAATAACCACGACGTCTCCATGATAAAATAACTCACTTCTATATTGTACTATTACTACTAATACCATTTAAATATGGTATAAATACCATCTTGGGATCTGTTATAACGACCAGTCGTAATAATTTTTCAAACCAAGAGAAATTTCATTAATTCTCTAAAGAGAATCTAAGAAAAATTATACTTGATAATTTCTCAACTCAAATGAGGCGAAATTAACATTATTCTCTAAGGACAATTCAAGAAAGTACTCGTAAAATTTAACGAGTAGAAAGAAAGAGGGAGAAGTCAGCGCTTCGACAATTCGAAAGACGCAAAGTTATGAGAGTGAGGAAGGAAAAACTCAATAAGTTTTTGGTGTGTTTTGGAATGAAACAAATGACTTCCTTATATAATAAAGTAAACTAGTCAATATTTCTAATCTAAACAATGTAAGACAAAGGAAAAATTGAGTGTTTTAAAAAAAATGAAAAATGGGTTTTTTCCCGAAAATATACAAATTAATTAACAAAATAAAAAATTTCAAATTGATACCATAAAAAGTACTTTTACTAATATCCCTTTTAAAATAAAATGTTAAGATTTTGGTTAGAAATACAAATTTCATATAATTTAACAAAGTTTTGATCATTTTTATCCTTAAAATTTTTATAACATTTGTGAATTAAATTTAGGTACATCCAGTAGCAACCAGACACATAATTCTTAAGTACTAGTAAGTTAATCAAATTTGATGTTTGACTAACATAAAAAAATGTTGAAAATAAAATTGCAAATTATTTTTCTTTCAATCATTGAAATTTACAAGATAATATTTTTCAATTAGAATATAAATATAAAAAGAACCATATTTATCCATAGGAGATAATGCAAAAAAGAGAGCTAACAAATGTGTTAGTTTGCTCAGTAATCTAATATTTAACTCTTGTAATTTTAATTCTAAAGCTCATTCATAATAGGTTAATTAACACATAGAGGAACCCGAGACGGTTGATCTAGTAGTGGAGTTTGGGCCTTAAGGGCGTGCTTTCCTTGAAGTCCTGAGTAGTGTGTTACTTATTAACCTATTATGAATGAACTTTAGTGTTAAATTGTAAATATATTTTTGCATTTTAATTATAAAATTGAAATTTTAAAAAACTATTATAATTTGAGGATAAAATCTATTATAATTTCCATTCAAAGATGTCGGAGAATGAGAACAAGAATGGACAAATGTAAGGTGGATAACATGGAGACACGTGGACCTAAGTTCACTTGGAGGGGCCCTATCTTTCATGGTGGTCAAAGGATTTATGAGAAGCTTGACAAAGCTTTAAGTAATTATGAGTGGAGAGTTCAATTTCCGGATGTTGTTGTTAAAGTGTTAATGCGTGTGGACTTTTCAGACCAACTCCCTATCCTTATTAGTGTGTATGAAGATAATCAGAGTTATCGTAAGCAACCTTTCCGGTTTGAGAATGCATGGCTCATGCATGAGACTTACCAAAGTATCCTTCAAGAGGTTTGGAGAGAGGATCAGAAAATCACTCTAAACCTTAAGAATGTTATAACAGGAATTCAATCTTGGAAATTTGAGACTTTTGATCAAATAAAGAGATTGAAGCAGTGGACTATTAGAAGATTAGAAGGAGTCCAGTATAATCTTCAACTGAGAGACAATATGGGTGGTATGAGAAATTTGGAAAAGCGTCTTCAAGAGGAGCTTAATGATATTCTTAATACAGAAGAGATGATGTGGTTCCAACGGTCTAGAACGATGTGGTTATCTGATGGCGATAGAAATACTAAATATTACCACATGAAAACCTTAGCCAGAAGAAAAAGAAACAAAATTGTGATGCTCAAGGATGCTAATGGAGTCTGGATAAGTGATCAAGAAGCTTTGAAACGGGTTGTCACTGAATTCTATCAAGAACTTTTTAAAGGCCATCATAGTTGGTGTAACTAGAGTGTGTCGCAAGTGAGTTATCCTAGGCTCGATGCTGAGAGTCTGGAGATTCTTAGGAAGAATATTAGTGGAACAGAAGTCAAAAATGCCCTCTTTTCCATGAAACTGTGGACTGCCCCAGGTCCGGATGCGTTTCCCCCGGGATTTTATCAAAGATCTTGGCATATTGTGGGAGCTGGTCTGATTCAGTTTGTTCAAGAAGTGTGGAAGAATCCTAGTTTATTGATTGATATCAATAAGACGCATATATTTCTTATTCCTAAAGTGGATCAACCTACCAGTGTGGTGCAATTCCGCCCCATTTCTTTATGCAACACCTTATACAAAGTCATCAGCAAAGTGGTCGTGGGGAGGTTAAATCCTTTCATGCCACTTCTTGTTTCTCCTCTTCAAACTGGCTTTGTTCCAGGGAGATCTATACACGAAAACATCATCATTGCTAAGGAAATAATGCACTCTATGCAGAAGAAAAAAGGCAAAAAAGGTTTTTTTTTTTTGCTATTAAGATAGATCTTACGGAAGCTTACGACAAGCTGAACTGGGAATTCATTTGGCGTATTCTGGAGGAGATTGGGCTTCCTAAGGAGATGGTTAATGTCATTATCCATGGTAGCACAAGTGTGGAGACGAATATCAACTGGAAAGGGAGTAAGAATGAATTCTTTAGACCGCAAAGAGGAATCAGACAGGGTGATCCTATGTCCCCATATATCTTTGTTCTTTGCATGAATAAGTTAATTCATTTAATCGAGGAAGCTATTAATAACAAGAAGTGGAAATCTTTCAAGGTTGGTAGAGGTGGTGTTGGCATTTCCCATCTTATGTTTACGGATGACTTGCTGATTTTTGGAGAAGCAAATGAAGTTCAATTGCGTTGTGTTAAGGAGACCCTTGAGAACTTCTGTAGAATGTCTGGCTAGGAGATAAGTAATGACAAGTCCAGCATTTTGTTCTCTGACAATGTTTCTAGGAATGAGAGGAACCGTTTGGTGCATTTGTCTGGTTTTCGAGAGACGCATTATTTTGGCAAGTATTTGGGCATCCCTCTTAAAGGCAAAGCTATGAGGAAACAGGACTTCCAATATGTTATTGAGCAAGTAGCGAACAAGATTTCCAGTTGGAAAGCTAGACATTTATCCTCGCGTGAAGGATCACTCTAGCCAAAAGTGTCATCGAAGTCGTTCCAATTTACCCTATGATGACAAATCCTATCCCAAAAAGTGTGATCCATGATATTCACAAGTTGCAGAGAGACTTCATTTGGGGTGACACGGAGTTGAAAAAAATTTCATGTTGTTGGGTGGAATAAGATTACTAGATCTAAGTGTGAGGGTGGACTTGGCTTAAGAGATCTTAATATTATGAATCAGGCCTGTATTATGAAACTTGGATGCAAGATCCTTAATAATGAGGAGGACATGTGGTGCAACATTATGAGAAGTAAGTATCGAGTGGATAGTAATAATGAAGTTCTGCATGCTAAGAATTCTGACTCAAATCTCTGGAAGTTTATTGTTAAAACCTCGACTAAGCTCCTCGATCATGATCGGTTGCTTACTCATCATCGAGTTAGTTTATCTGGATTCGGTGGAGATGGATGCCCTTTGTGTGGTGTTGTTAGTGAGACCTCTATGCATGCCCTTAGAGATTGCAAATTTGCCAGAAGCTTGTGGGAGAGTATTGTGCCGCACGAGGTCATGTATGTTTTCTTTCATACAGGTTGGCAAGATTGGCTGGATTTAAACATTCAGAATAAGCTTAGTGCAAACTCGGAATGGTGCTCCGTTTGGGCTATAAGCTTCCATTCTTTATGGATGTGGAGGAATAAGGAGACTCGTGATAGCAACTATGTGAGACCCAGCAATGTGAAGGATATAATTGAAGAAAAAGTTCTCCAATACAAGAAGGCTATGCATGTTAAATATAAGATTATGGATAGGAGTAAAGTGACGAAACTTGTGAAGTGGAGTCTTCCTAAACTCCCCTTTGTGAAACTTAATGTGGATGGTGCACATGATCAGAATGGTATGGCAGGGTGTGGAGGTATTGTGAGAAGTGACAAGGGAGATTGGCTTGGAGGTTTCTCTAAGAGTATTGGTGTTTGCAGCCCTTTCATGGCAGAGATTTGGAGTATTTTCACGGGGCTTAGTGTGGTTGAGGAGCTTGGCTATAGACGAGTAGAAGTCGAGACGAATTCCAGTAAAGCTGTGGAGTGTATTCTTAATGGAGATACGAAGCATATGAGTGTGGGGAGTTTGATTTGCAGGATCAGAATCTTGATGACAAAGTTTGAAATGGTGGATTTACACCATGCTTTTAGGGAGACCAATCGGTGTGCTCACGTTCTTGCTCGCGAGGGGAAGAAGCTTAAGGGAACCTCTATCTTTTATAGTGATGTTCCTCCTTGGTTGAAGAATCCGGTAGAAATGGATAGAAGAGTTACTATTTATCCTAGATCTGTTCTTTTGTAGTTTGTCTTTTGGGCTTAGGTCCTCCATATTACCAAAAAAAAAAAAAAAAACTATTATAATTTGAGGATAAAATCTATTATAATTAAATTTCCTTTTTCTTAAACAAGATTTATTAGAATTTTTTTTACCATTTCTAATTTTATAATCAGTGTGACATTGTCCATGAAATGACTAAAAACTATACACTTCCTTGTTTTGTCCTACACATTGCGATTCCATTTATATGGCAAATTTAAACCACATCGGCTGTATTATAATATTGAACCATAAAATATTTTCTAATGTGGAATAGATATTATTTATTTAGGTAATGTGGATGTAATAAACTAAGTAAATGATAGAAAATAGATGATAAAAAATAAAGTTGGAAAGTTAACAATAAGAATGCTTGGCTTATAATATCAAGCACATCTATAAGTCAGTAATATACTCTTCACATTCTTATATCTTTTCAATCTCCATGTTGTGAGACACACCACACCATGCTTCCTGATAAAGTTCATGTTGAACTTGAAATAAGAAATATACTTATAAGAATATGTTCACATCATTCCATTATAAAACTGAGTTACTAACTCTGAAAGATGATTATTTAATGAGTGACATGCACTGCTAGTATCTCATAGTAAAGCCTATACATGGCTCTTGCAACCTTACATCGAAGGAAAGTGTCATTCTATTTTGACTTTGACTTGTATAAGAAATTGTTTTGTTGCTAATCACCTTTTTCTTTCTTTATATTGCCAACAACAGATTTTGATATAAGATCATTAATCATTGATTGATAGACAGGAGCTCAAACATGTCATCTCATTGGGAGGAATCGCCGTTGTCGGTTGGATGTGAAGAATTTGCCTAAACTCGTGCACCTAGACAAAAGATCAGGACCACAAGGTTCATAATTCAAACCTAATAGTTGAAGAGTAAAAGTTAATAGATGAAATTATACTTACGTCGTCGTTTAACAATGACTTTGCATCCTGGAGACGCCTTTGAGAATGAGTAAAATCTTCTTTCGTTGACATTAGGTCTCAACCACAACGTCATACTTTGCAAAACTTTTGCCTCCTTCAAAATATATTTTGCCATCAGAAACTCACCTTCTTTGCCTGAAAAGAACTTGAACTCGCATGTTTTAAGATGCGAAGAAACACATTTCGGAACAAATACAGGATCCTCCCAATTCCCCTCGACATCTTCTATTATCTCATTGGAGGTGCCCTATATGAATATAGATAAAATAAATCAAAAAGCCATGCTAAGAAATGATAAATCACATATGATCCCAAACTTTAACAAACCTGAGAAAGGTGAAAATGTTGAAGGTAACGACACTTTTTGAGCATTTGAACCAACAACTTCCAATTATAGTTTATAGAGGAAAGTTTCAATTTGGTCAAATTATGGAAGGTGGGAATCTCACCATTAACCCGATACACCTAAGCAAATAAAAAGCATAGAAAGGTATATAGTTAGAATTAAGGTAGAAATTCTGAAAACGAAAGGAAAGGTATAAATCAAGTATGTTCATGGTAGATTTCAAACCTTATTTAAATCTATGATCAAACTCTTCACATTACGAAAGGCGTTCAAGGGAAAGTGACAAAAAGTGTTCATCAAAGTTGCTTTGCTCAACTTGCTTAAGGTTAAGCTTTTACACATCTCTTGATAGGCAAGGTTCTCTTCATAGGTAAGAACCTCTTGTGAGAGAAACGTTACCTCATTTACCTGTATATTCTCAAGATTGGGACATCCCGCCAGAAGCAATAAGAAACCTTGAACATTCCAAAACGACATATAGTCCAAACAAAGGGTTTTGAGGGAGGGGAGACTAATGGAAAAAATATCCTTGATAATAAAGAAATGCAACTCGAGATCAACAAGGGTCTTGCAGCTTAGAATGCTTCTGGGCAATTTGGCACGAGTAGCATCTGCTATGGCAAATGCTAAATCAATGAACTCGACTTTGCGTTGTAATACAAAGTTGATCCATTTTACGAACCTAGGAAAAGCAAGACGGCCGACTTGAAGATCACTATACCAGAGGTAAAGTTTGCAACACTTAATAGGATGAAGAGAGAGCAAAACCGAGGAGACAAGCTCGGTTATACGGAAATCGGTTTCTCTATCTCCTATTTCTCCTTCCACGACTCTGAGGGCAGGAACCGACCGCCATACATCAATCCACCTCTTCGAAAGGACACTAGTACGAAAGACATCCTTGGTAAAGAGAAAAGTGAGGATGTGGCATATGAGATCATCAGGTAAATCACTGATCCTATCCATTTGTAAGTTGAGAAAATTCTGCATAACATTCAGAAAAAATACATTAACACCACAATCAAGCATAATAAAAATCATCTAAACATGAAAATGATCTAATCACACTAAAATAGCATAGGTATTTTTTGTGAAAATTTTCTATGTTGAGAAAAGCCATAATGACAAAGAATAAAATTGAACACAAGGGGTGCGAAGCGAATTCAGTCCAAATGAAAAGTAGAAATGCTATTGGGCCAGAATGGAGAATGTACTAGCTACGCAGGGCCCAAGTGCCGCATCCATTTCCAATTAATTAAAAAAAGTCTAAAAATAAAAAGAGATAGAAAACTAGGTACTCGTGCATCGGTCACGCGCAGCACCTTCTTCTCCGGCGAGCCAACCAATTTCACGGTGGCGCCGGAGACTGAACAATCAGTATCAAAAAAAAAAAAGGCAAACTTCTACCCTATGGAAAATCCTATTCCGATTCCGAATCTTCCCACGAAAACATCATTAGAGACCTCTAACACCTAAAAAGAAAGCATGCAAGAATCACTTAACAAACATACAGTTCACGCACCTACGCTATATGCTACTAATTTGAGCGTATGAAAAGAGATACAAGTTGAATAGATTACCGTAGTATGATCAAACAGAGCCGAAAACTCTACCAAGAACTCCCCTGAGCTTTGATGAAAATGTTGAGAAAATCCACGTGCCTATGCTTAGAGGTGACGATGACGAAGTTAACGTTTTGTTTAGAGGTGATGATATGTGTGAAAAGAAAGAGTGAGAGGTTGAAAGGGATTGTGATGTGATGATGTTGTTATGGGTTAGAGGAGAGAAAAGTGAGTATGAAAATGAGAATGAGGAATGAGTTGAAGGGCCTCTGTTTGTTACGAGAGAGGGAGAGAGGGGTTATGTTGTTATGTTTGGGGAGAGAGAGGTGAGAGCATGAAGAAGGAGTGTGAGTGTATGAGAGGAATGTTAACCGTGGAGAGAATGAAAAAGAATTACTTATTTTGTTTTACTAAAAATATTCTTGATTTAAAATAGAATAAAAGAATGAAAGTATGGTTAAAAGAGGACAAAAGATTAGAAAAGAAAAATATGAATAGTTAAATGTTCAAAAATTAAATTGTAAAATTGAGTGAATAAAGAACATGCTATTACTCAATTTAATGGGGATAAGAAACAACTATATACTAGTATTATTAAAGAATATTTTTATGATAATTGTCAAAGTGTTTGGGTTTTTGACAACATTGAACCATGAACTTCCCATCTTCATAACTATTGATCCAAATCTCCAATTAGAAAAATTCCTTCTACAAAGTTGTACTAGAAAGCAGGATCTTTAATTATATGCCTTGTTTGCACCATTTGAACAAAAAAAACGAGAAAGATACACTCTTGCAAAGTGATGCACATGAACATGATTTTTTTAGGGACTTAATATTTCTTCAAAATCATAATTTTCTTGGAATTCTTAACTTTCTTGATTTCTTGTGACAAATCTGGGTCAAATCTCATATAATAATGAAAATATTCATGACAAGCCCATGTTTGACCTGATTTCCTAAAAAGTCAACTCTTGACTTTGATTACCAGATGAATATTTGATCAGTTGAATCAAATCTTGACTACAGTTAATTTGCAACCCTTGAGACTTTGGGATAGCTCATGATGGACATGATGACACCTCATGGTCTATGTTTACTTTGAAATCATGTTTTGGTTAAAAAGTCAACTCAAATTTGACTTTGACCAAAACCCTAATTTGGGAGCCAGATGAGTTAGGCATAGTTTGTAGCTTGAATCAATGATCTTAGATGCATTAATTATGAAACCTTGTCTTCTTAAGGATCATGAGGAGAGTGTAATGAGATATTGAAGCCTCACCTCACACTTTTGCCTTATACAAATCTTCAATTGAGGCTCCAATGAAACTTCTTTCTTGAGGCTTATTGGAGAATAAAACCTATGAGACTTTGTGACTCGATAGAGAGAACTTCATGTGGAAGTGAAGATAAATCCCTTGACTTAACTGAGTATAAGGCTATCATTTTTTAGTGATGTATGCCACAAGCTCTTAATTTTTTGCTAATAGGAGGTCCAGTGATGTATGCATGCATTTATCATGACCTATTGAGATATGTAATATGATTATGATTCAAACCTCTCTAACGTTAAAATGAGAGGGAAAATTTTAGAGTGCAACACTGTGGTTAATTGTGAGGGTTTTTTCGTATAGAAAAGAAACTCCTACTTCAAGGCTCAAATGGGTTAACAAAGATTTCACTCCTTTATAACTCCGGTGTTTGGGGATTTGAAATAATGCATGTACATCATTAGCATGGTTTTATTCAAAAGTATACAACTAGAGATTTTTTGCGTTTTTTGTTGTCATCATTCTTCCTCCGATCTTTGCCTAAGCAAGAGATTAGTATAGTTGGTATTGTAATGCTAGAAAAACATTTATTGAGGTAGAACGAATAGATTGCTTCAAGACAAACATATTATTTTATTATGATTTTCATTCAAAATTAACAAATTTGTTACATGCAAACAATGTTTAAACAAATAATGAAAGATTACAAATGAAAATGCAGTAAAGACTAAATGGTTTCCATTGTTGAGGATACTTGACCCTGTCTGGACTTATTGCTTTTGAATGCTTTCTACAGTTTAATGCTCACTCGGGAAAGGGATTCCCATTCCTATATGGCGTGAACATGATAGCTTTTAAATTGATCAAGTCTTGAAATTTGTCTTTGAATGCACTACAGCTCTTAATGGAATGGCCAAGCGTCCCTCAGTGGTATTCGCATCTAGCGTAGAAGTCGTGTCCTTGAGGGGGAAGCGATGTATGAGGGTCAGGTTCCCTTAATTGAACCAAAGAGCTCTTGATCAGATGAGGCAGTAGTTGGCTGTAAGGCATAGGAATCTAGTCAAATTTCCTTAGTGTCCTATTTGGTTCCTGTTGACCAAACTGAGCATAGGAGTGATACCGGCTCTAATTGAGCTCTTGGCTTTTGTGACTTGGAACAAGTAATGGTTGTTGGATAGAAGACCTTGAGAGAACAAGATTTGGATGGATTCCCTGAGGTAAACCACGAGAAGGGGTAATCATCCCTTCAGCTGCAGTTAGGATGGGAATGACTTTATATCCGAGCCATTTGGAGTCCTCGAATCAAGCAAGTCCCAAAATTTGTACTTCAACGCTTTGCAATTCTTAATGGAATGACTGGATGCCCCTTTATGGAATCCACAACGAGCGTTGGTATCATAATCCAGTGGAAGCTTTGCAAGAAGAGTAAACATACAAAACTCACTCAACTAAAGTTCCAACAAGCGAGGAAATAATTGAGCATACAACATTGGAATTGGATCAAATTGAATTTCATGCCTTCTCTTTGTTGTAACCTTGAGCTAATAACCGTGCCTTGTTTCTAGTTATTACTCCATTTTTGTCAAGTTTGTTACGAAATACCCACCTAGTACCAATTAATTTTTGTTATCTTGGATGAGGGACAAGGTTCTAAACATCCTTTCTCTTAAATTGATTTAATTCTTCTTGCATGACCATTAGTCAATACTCATAAAGTAATGCTTCCTTATCGCTTTTCGATTCAACTTGCGAAACAAAAGCAAAATGATGATAAAAGCTACTTTTCTTGGAGCGTGTTGTAACGCCATTTGTGATATCACTGAGAATATTATTGATTGGATGATCCTTTGATGTTCTTCAAGCTAAAGGAAGATCATCCACATTCTATAGACTTTGTTCTTTATCTTTGTCAGGAGCATTATCTTCCTCTTCCTCAATATCCATCGTATTGGGTTCGCCAACTCCCTCTTCGGGTTCTTGGAGTATATCTTCAAAAGATAAACCTGCATAATAAAGAGAAATACCTTTCCCGATATTTTTTGGGTAAGATTCACCAAAGGTAACATGTACAGACATCTCAATGGTAAGTAATATTTTATATAAATTCTATATGCTTTACTTGATTTGGAGTATCCAAAGAAGATACCCTCATTTGCTTTAGCGTCAAATTTGTCAAGGTTATCTTTTCCAAAAATGTTTAAGTGGACCACTCTAATTGAGCATTGTTCTTGCCAACTCCTCTAAAACACAATTTTTGTGCTCCACAACACCGTTTTGTTGTGAAGTTCTAGGAACTGAAAAGTTATGCTCAATATCGTGTTTGTCACAATAACTTTCAAAAAGATGATTTTCAAACTCACTGTGATCGCTTCGAATAGCAACAATTTTTAAATTCACTTTATTTTTAAATAACCTAGCAAATTGAGTAAAAGCGGAAAAGGTCCATAGAAAATGTCCACCTAGGCTTTTTGTCCTTAATGGACTGAAAAGGTCCGTGTGAAGAAGTCCAAGGGGTCTAAAGGTTAAAACAAAATTTTTCGAAGAAAGGAATAAACCAGAGCTCTTGATGCCACTTGTTAGACGCTACGCTACGATCTAGAGGGATAAGATCCCACTAAAAAAATTGTTAGTTTTTAAAAATCGTTTTTCAAATATGCCTTGCGGAAGCACTCCGGGATCGACTTATGTCTATTATGAACCGCTATTGGTAGAATCGTACATGCGACTAAATATTTAATAAATGTGTGATATGTTTAAGATGAGAACTACCTTGAATCAATTTATTTTGAAATATATATCGTTTGAACAATTTAAACACTCAAGCACCTACTTTCAATTAATATAATTGACAAAATTGACTTAGTCAATTGGTCAATCACTTGTTGTGCAAATATAATTATGCACAATCAATTTCACAAACAGTTGGTATGCAATTTATTGCACGCCAATATTGTCTAAGTATTGTTGATTGTGAAATCCGATTGCAATTAACAATTGTAATTTTCTATACAAAAACTATTTTGTATCAGAATTTAAACACTTGGGATTATTAGCGAATTAGCAATTGTATACTAATATTTGTAGTAAGTAATAAAGAAATAAGGAGAGAGAACACACAAAGATATGTTTAGGCAGTTCACTGATCGTCCTCACTACAACTACGTCTATGTCTTCCCCCAATTCCAATCGAGAATTGAGATAGTTTCTATTTCTTTGCAAGTGTTTTTACAAGAGAAGTTAAAGCAATAAACAAACAAACTCAGTTTTGATGTTAATTCTTTATCTTCCCTCCCCTTGATCTTAAGCAGGATCAAGTCGCCTAACAATGTCGAATCAATCCTCCGGTTACCGTTACTCCCTTGACCAGATCCGTGTCCTTCAAGGTTTTCACTCGGCTGAATTGCAATCGAAAATTATTGTCACCCAAGAACCTCTCAAGAACCTCTTCGGGTAGTCTTCTTTAAGACATATTTCAACCTTTTCAGGTAGTCGTCTTTAAATACATTCTTCATTCCTTGCTAAGAACTTTTTCAAGTGATCTTCTTTAAGACAAATTTCTATCTACTCTAAGAGCCTTTACAGGTGGTCTTCTCTAAGACAAATTGCTACCATTTCGAAAAATCATTTCAGATAGTCTTCTTTAAGACAAACATTCACATCCATTCAAAAGACCTTCTCAGGTAACCTTACAGAAGACATTACTTCGCTCCACTCATTACGTCGACCAAACATACGCATATGCATAAGCATACATAAACATTACAAAGCCAACATAAGCATAGTCATGGGACAGGTGCAAGCATGGAGTAAACAAGTTCAATGGGTTTAAAGAGATAAAATCTCGGGTTTGCATCAACATTAGCATACATACATACGCATTAGCATATACATATCATCTAGCGCAGTTACATACTACAAAAGCCCAGTTTCCAACCCTCGTGTTGTGATAGGAGTGTTTTCCGACCCTCGAGTCGTGGGTTTCTAAACATATCGTTTCCTTTACGACCCTCGAGTCATGAATATTTGACATGTTATTTTCTCCGACCCTCGAGTCGTGAGTCTCCAAACAGGTGAATCTTTTTTTCATGCAGGTAAGTTTGCTAGAACTATAGCAAATGATTACTCTTATGCAGGTACGCTTGTCAGAACCATGGCAGGTAAACCCTATTGGTGCAGGTGAATTCGCGATAACCCTCGCGAAGGATCCTAAAGGTGCAGGTAAAATTTGCGATAACCCTCGCAAATAACCCTAATGGTGCAGGTAAATTTTGCTATAACCCTAGCAAATAATCCTAATGGTGCAGGCGAAGTTGCGATAACCCTCGTAAATGACCCTAATGGTGCAGGCGAATTCGCGATAACCCTCGCAAAGGATCCTAATGGTGCAGGTGAGTTTGCGATAACCCTCGCAAATGATCCTATCGGTGCAGGTGAGCTTGTTAGAACCATAACAAGTGATCCCTCTTACAAATCCTCGCTATGTAAGACTCAGGCTTTAGCAGGACGGTTCTCTTCTCTCACACTTGAGCACAAGGTTCTACAAAGGGTTTCTTCAATTGGGTTTATCATGTTAGTCCCTCGGCAGTGATATTCTTCAAAGACTACAAAGGGGTTCACAAAAGGTTTTACAATATCGTTTTTCAAAGGGGTGCCTTAATTGGGTTTATCACGTTAGTCCCTCGGCAGTGATATTCTCCAAAACATCATCAATAACACACACAGGTTTTTTTTCTTTTTCAAAGTTACTAACA
Organism: Vicia villosa; assembly: GCF_029867415.1. Taxonomy (NCBI): domain Eukaryota; kingdom Viridiplantae; phylum Streptophyta; class Magnoliopsida; order Fabales; family Fabaceae; genus Vicia; species Vicia villosa. The sequence continues at coordinate 20,950,950 of NC_081182.1, read as the reverse complement.
TGCTTCAACTAACAATCATGCATCATTCAACTAACATATCTCATTTCATACATAACGCATATACATAAATTGCTCTCATTTATTTTGAGAAGCTCATTGCATCATACATCGCATGCATCATAACATTGCATAAAATCCAGGTTGCCTTTTTAGGCCGTGCTACAATCGAAACACAGTGATTCCTTTCGAAAGCATCTGCTTCGCATTCGAAAGAGAGGGGTATTTACCTTGGGTGGCATCTGTAAGCCCATCCCTCACGGAATTTATTCCCAATGCATGCAAATTTCAGGGCATTTCAGTGTCCAATCATCTTCTACCTTTAGATCACGATAGGCAGACGTGCCTATCTGATTCTTCAGGTTTAAGAAGATTGAACAGGGGTAGTTGTCATACCCCAAAATTTGCCCTCCGCATTTCATCCTCAATAATTCAAGGTTCAAGGGACTATTCAAAGCAGCATTCTCCTATAAATTGGAATAGAGGTGTGGATAACAGGTATTTTGGGACCCAAGCGCTTGGGCACAATTAACACAAGGGTTTTATCATTTTTGGGAGTATTTCAGGGTTTTTACTAACATTTTGATTATTATTTATTTTAACATGACTAACTATTTGTATTTAACATTGTTAATTGTTGTTAATATTAGGATTTTTTTTAATTAGCTTTTATTAATATTATTATTATTTTTATTAGGTTTTTATTTTTAGGTTTTATTAATTTTATTAGTAGTATTATTATTATTATGATTATTCATTAACTTAGTTGGGCAATAGGCCCATTAGGTATAGAAATACCCTAAATTGACCAATATAAAAGAAAATATTTTCCTAACAAACGGGGGGACCGAAAAAAAAACAGCTTGGACTACCAATCCTACTTTCATAAAAAGGATACGGTGCAGAGCCGAACAAAAACGCAAAATTTTAAGAAAAAAACTCCACTTCGATTTCCAGATTTCACGACAATTCAAAGGGTTTGAAGAATTCTAATATATTCCTGAGACCATTCCGAAGCTAGAGACATCATCACCCTCAATTGCCGCGTCCAGAATTGCTCTTTATTGCTCTCGATACAGGTATAGAGACACACCATTGTCAGGTTTCTTGAGCTGTGTTTTAGGATTTAGATTTGCAGATGAAATTGGACAAAACCGACGATACCAATGGACTCGGAAGGCGATTTTAAGTCGGGCCATGTCCTTGTAATTTATCTATTCATTATGTTTGCTTGGGTTCGAAATTGCAGGGACGGCCATGGCGGTTCGCGTACAGCCGCAGCGGAGAAGAAGACGCAACAGCGCGTCTGTTTTGTTTTTTTGAATTGTGGCTCGTTTTTTCATATATTACGGTCTGGTGTCTTAGTTTTAACAACACATGAACGCAGAGCAGTTGGCTTTATAGCGAGACCTGTATCCAAGAGGTTGCGAGATCGATTCTCAGCAACCTCACTTATTTTTCTTCAATTTTCTAGCAAGAACAGGCAGGCGAATCGAATGCTTCTCAAGCATGAGTGCGCACCGTACACTATCATGGTCAGCCATTGGATCTTCAGCAAGCAAGATCCAACACATCAAAACTGAAGGAGCACACTATGAACTCTCAGCTTGCCCACACTTAATAAAAGCCAGGTTCTTCTTAATTGTTTTATTCATTTAATTAATTAATAGTATAATTAAGTCAATATATGTTTATTTATATATGATTTAATTGTTAAATCAAATTAATAATGTAATTAAATTAAGGTTGGTAACTAAGGTTGAGTATTCTTCCCGATCATTCGATTAATTCGACTATTCGATTTAATTCAATTTAATCTTCTAATTAATATTATAAATCAATAAAAGATTATAAATCAAGAAAAGACCCTAGAAGATTGGGACCAAGACATTAGGGTTTGACCGATCCCATTGGCCCTTGGCCAAATATTAGGATTCAATTTATTATTCGTTCCGACTAAATCTATTGGTCGCAATGGTTAATAATCGATTAATTTAATTAATCAAATCCTATAAATTAAAATACAATTATTTTGCTAAATGGTTTTAACCATCTTATTGGTTATGATGATTAGCATATTTCTCCTTATCAATTCGTTATTATTTGTAATCGAATCTATCAGTTATGAGGGGTAACGATAAATTAATAAATTAATAATTAAAATACATCAATTTGCTAAAAGTGATAATCGAACCAATCGATTAGAATTGCCAGCAATCCTTTACTAATCTGTTAACTATGGCGATCGAATCTATTGATCGTTGCGGTTAATAGTGCCATATTAAATCAGGGTTGTACGCCCAAAACACTTAAAATACATCAAATCACAAACCACGGATTTTCATCTCTTCAATTCTGCGATGTTCAAACTACGATAAGGTAATTCAAAATACCTTCGGACTTCGCATTTCAAAAACAATTTCAAATCAACTTCAAACCATTCAAATCAAATTCTAAGGCGTACAATCCTGTCCCCGAACTACGTTGACTCTGATTCTCCCTAAGGAGATACGTAGGCACTTGGCAACAAGGCGAGTCCCCCTCCCTAAAATCTCAATTTTTCCCCTATTCAATTCCTTAGCCATAAACCTTTATCTTTGAAATATTAGCCTTTAGGAAAGGGTTGAGGGTGCCTAACACCTTCCCTCGACCTGAATATAGTATCTTACCCTGATCTCTAAACTGCGCAGGGTTTCCTATTCGCCCTTCAGAATAGGTGGCGACTAATCTTTAATTTTTAGGCAGGTTGCTACAGGCTTCAAGGGAATCGGAAACTTTAATACCAGCCTGTTGGGGAAACAATTATGGAGACTGCAGAAAGGAGACAATTCATTGTTTGCTAGAGTCTTTAAATGTCGCTACTATCCAAACTGTTCCATTGAAGAAGCAGCTATTGGTTATAATCCGAGCTACGCATGGAGAAGCATTTTAAGTGCCAAAGATTGTGTGCTTAAAGGGACCATATGGAGAATTGGAACTGGCTCAAAGGTGAGAGTATGGAAGGACAACTGGATCCCGGGCTTATATGGAAAACTGCAGCCTTCTCCTGGCTGTAAGGTGGATACTGATGCCACGGTGAGTGTGCTCATTGATCACAATACAGCAAGCTGGGACAGAAATCTGATTTTGGAGTGTTTCAACCCGACGGCTGCTCACAAAATTCTTAGCATCCCGCTGTCTTGGCGCAATCCTGAAGATGAATTACAATGGATAAGGGAGAAAAACGGGCAATACTCTGTGAAATCAGCTTATCACGCGCTTCAGAATGAAACTCTTAGCAAATTCCCAAGTACGTCGGGCACGAACTTCAGTCAAGTTTGGAAGAAAGTCTGGCATTCTCAACTACCTCCACGCGTAAAGAATTTCATTTGGAGATTAGGTAAGAACATTCTGCCCACCAAAACCAATCTCCAACGAAAAGGCATTAGCTTAGATTGTTTATGTTCTTTCCGTGGTCTTGAATATGAGTCCTCCAACCACTTGTTCTTGCAATGTGAATTCACTAGAGCTGTACATTTCTCCTCCCCTTTAGGTGTTAGAATTCCGTCTTCGTTAGACATTCTTGAATGGCTGGATTTTTGTCTTGATAATACAGATTTGCTGCGAACCCAAATGTTATGCTCTATGCTCTGGAAGGTTTGGAATGCTAGGAATCAGTTGTTGTTCAAACAGGTTGCCAAAACCCCTGTGTGTGTGTGGCTATGGAGGCTTGGGACAGCGTGAGCGAATTTAATGTTGCGAATCCAACACCCAAGAAGGCGAAGCTGGCTCCTATTGCCTGGAGAGCTGACAATCAGGATAAAGAGATGGCTATAATTCAAGTGGATGCAGGGTGTTTTGAGGATGGGATGGTGGCTTTTGGCTGCATCTTTAAGTCCTGGGATTCTAGAGTTCTTTATGGCGCGTGCAGGCGGGAATCTATGACAGTTGAACCTGCTATGGCTGAACTTTTAGCTATCAGGTGGTGTTTGCAAATTGCCAAAGAGCTCCGGTTGGACAAGGTCCTGGTGCAATCCGACGCCCTAACAGTGGTGGATTGTATCAACTCCATCAACACCATTGCAGAGCTCAACTTGATAGCTGGAGATGGTAGGGGTTTATGTAATAGTTTTGTTTTCTGTTCTGTGATGTATCTTAATAGATGTTTCATTTCTGATGCTCATAATCTTGTTAGATGGGGCAAAACGTTAGGGGCGAGATCGTGGGTTTCTGATCCCCCTTGTTGTTCTTCTGTATTTCCCCCTGGGGCTTCTCCTTATTAATGAAGTTGTTTTCCATTAAAAAAAAGGATACACCCTTTTGAACTGACCTATTTTTTTCCCCAAATTACCCTTATAAATTTAAACTGTTCCTAACTTTGTTAACTGCTTGAAACATGAAGTGCCAAACTTATCTTTTACTTTGCATTATTTCTTTCTATTCTACGTGTGTTGTTACTGGCTGCACAATAGTAATAAATTTTAATAACTGAATGTCCGTTATTTCCAAGCAAATAGTAATAACTGAATATCATTGTAATAAGTTTTCAATTGGTATTCAATTTCACAATAACTGGAGGCATAAATTAAACACTAGGCATTCTTCAATAGGCTTTGATGTTTTGGCTTTTCTTCTCCCCATTGTAAGTAATGTTTGTTTTCATAAAGATTACGTGTGTCTGTGTCTCTGTATCAATTTGGTTACAATATTCACCATTGTAAGAGAACTAACATTGAAAAAGTTAAAAAGCAAACTGTATAATATTGACCTTCATATTTTCACATGAAATTTGGTGGTTGAGAATAATTTTGTAAAGTTATAAATTTAATGAATTAGAATTTGACTCTATTAAAATGTTTTGATTTTTTTAAATTTTGTTGTACTCTTATTTTTATGTTTGTATTTGATTACGTTATGCTGTGTGTATTTTATTTTTTTCTTTCTCTCCCTATTTTCTCTATAGACCACAATAATGATATTTTTCATTCAATTATATTTAGTTATCATAATTTTTACTAAATAATTTTGTTTAAATTGTGTGTTTTTACTAGAGTGAGGTAAAGAATATGAAATATTTTAAAACATTTTAGTAATTAGTTTCTTACAAATGAAACATGCTTGCTAAATATAAATTATCAATTATCTGTGCATTGATAAATTGGTATGAAGATTACATTTCTTTTAATTAATTACACTTTAATGACAAAATTCGTAAACATTTTGAAGTTGTGTATTTATCATCGTATTTTAAATTATAATAATTGGTTTCAAGTAATATTCTTATCAAAGAGATATATGCACGAAAATTCTTATAAAAAATGGATAGAAGAGCACGAGAATTAGGGATGGCAAAACGGGCCGCCCGCCCCGCCCCGCACCGTGCCCGCCTAAAGCCCGCCAAACAGTGAGCGGGGCGAGCAAGCCCGCCAAGTAAAATGGGCATGAAAATCATGCCCGCCCCGCCAAGGTGGCGGGTTGGCGGGCGGCGGGCTTGCCCGCCTATTTTATTTATTTATTTTCTTTTATTTTTTTAATAGATTAATAGACTTTTTTTTGCATTTCAATTAAATTTTTCACTTATTTTTAGAACATTTTTTTTATAAAGCATCTTTTAAATAAATTTTATCTAAAAAATATTGCATATATTTACAAATAAATGTATAAAATAAAACCATTTAAAATTTGAATGACTAGAATTAACTAAATAAGGGCAGGATTAAGGCGAAATTAGATGAGACGGGCTTTAGCGGGCGGCGGGTTTTGGCGGGACGATATTAGGCGGGCGGCGGATTTTGACGGGGCGGTCTTTGGTGGGCGGCGGGCCCAAAACCTCAACCCAACCCGCCATTTATTGGCGGGGCGCGGGTCGGCCCGGCGGGCCACCGCCCATTGTGCCACCCCTAACGAGAATAACCACGAAAGTGAACAAATGACCACGAAAGTGCCTATCACGAAGTTTACACAAAAAATACTCTTTTATATTTTGATGCCTAAGCGAATTAGAGAGAGAGATGGATTAGAAGTTAAGATATATTGAAAGTAAACATTATCATCGTATTTTTATTTTTTAATAACTATCTTCAAATAATATATATATTTTTAAAAGAGACGTATGGGAAAAATATAATAAAATACATACATGAATTTCTGAAATAAAAAAGGCGAACATACAGACACGCGAGTTAATAAAATATTTTAAATTAAGATTAATATGAAATATGAAATAAAAAAAATACGTTTGTGTTTTGACGCTGTGCACATTAAAAAAAGCGGACAAACGGGCACGGGAGTGCCTGTTTGAACGCTAGTGAGAATAATGTCACATACTTGTGGGTTAAAAAGTTATACATGGAGAGGTTTATTAAAAAAAGTTTGAAAAAACCAACTCTGCAGTTATACACGTCTTTTTTGAATTACTATATACATATTGGAAAAAAATTGCATCTTATTATTATTTCATTTTTATTACAAATTGTATTTAAAAGGGTAAAATAGGAATGAAAATAGGCCAGTCTAAAATGTCCTATCCTCTTTATATATAGTTATAGATTATTATTATTATTATTATTATTATTATTATTATTATTATTATTATTATTATTATATAAAACGGTTCTAGAGTAATAATTATTTTACATTTTATCATTTACATAAATAAAAAAAAATTAAGTTTATAAAAAATTATATAAGTATTAGTCACAATGATCTTTTAAGGAATCGTATAGAAGAATTTTAAAAAAAGTATTGTGCGTGGATGGAATTAGTGGATAATGAAAAAAAATATTTAAAGAGAAAATGTAACTACTATTACAGAGATTAATTAATCACGTTTGTTTGGGTCTATGGTTGAAAATCGAAACAAACTTATACAAAATAAAATAAACACATGATATGTTATAAGCAACAAATGAAATACTCACCTTATCATAAGTCTGACAAATATCAGTGCAATCTTTCTATATGTAGAATTCAAAAATAAAAATAAATGGTAAAACAATTAAAAATTAAAAGATAGAGCAGAAGATGAAGAAGAAAAATAGAAAAAGGTTACATAAATCGCTGAAAATTTTGGAGAATATGAAAAATAGATGGGGTGTAGATGTAGTTGTAGTAAAATCATTATGTGATAATGTGAATGGATGTAATAATATACTACTTAATTAGCTAGAAGAGTTGGGATTCTTGAAATTGACAACTGAAAAAATATGGTATTGAAAACAGAGAAAAGTAAAGAAGAAAGTGAAACGTTTGAAAATATTTAAACGTGAGAAATTGTTTTTGGAACTTTTGTTTATTGGATGGTTGGAGTACATAGAAATTAGTGGTGCAGTAATAAGTTGGAATAATTAATATTGAATTTTAATTAATACATTAAATAAAATTTGTTAGACCGTTTTCTCATATTAAAAGATATGAAATATAATAATAATTATTACTAATTTAATGCTTAATAACTATAATATTATTAATATTATTAGAACAGTAACTGAAATACACTGATAATTATTTTAATGCAATATAACCATTATATAATATAATATAATAATATTGTTACTAATTTAATTGTGATATAATCATTATATAATATAATATAATATAATAATATTGTTACTAATTTAATTGTTTAGTAACTGCAATAAGAATAATTATGTTAAAATACTAATAAAATATAATAATAATAATTACTTTTTTATAATATTACATGAAAAAAATATTTAATGTTTAATTATAATTAAATGATAGCATGAAAAAATATTTAATTACTATATACATTATGATAAAAGTATTATAACTATGAAATCAAGATTTTAAAAATTAAACACTTTTATATTTATATGTATAAATTTGAGTTAAATTATTTTTATAATAGTAACCAAAATATACTAATAATTATTTTTAATATAATATAACTATTATGAAATATAATAATAATTGTTATTAATTTAATGTTTAATAACTGCAATAAAAACAATTATTGTTATAATATGTTATTATTTAAATTATTAATATATTGCCAATTTAATAAATAATATATTATATATTATAAAATTGTATCTATGTTTTTTAATTTCTTCTCTATTATAAATTATATTTTAATTTTTTTGATACTTATGGCTTAATATTATTTTTTGATACTTATCATAAAATCTTATTTATGTTTTTTATTTATTCTCAAATTAAAATTAATTTGAATGTTAAAATAATTTGTATAATATAATCCTTACAATTATTGTTATTTATTATTATTATCATTATTATTATTATTATTTTCTTTTTGTTATTGCTACGGCTCAACATTAATAATATAATTATAATTATAAATTTTACTATTATTATTATTATTATTTTATTATTATTATTATTTTGTTTATTATTATTATTATTATTATTAATTATTTATTTATTTATTTATTTATTTATTATTTTGATTTTAGAGTTGCTACCAAGATGATTTGTGACTAAGGTTACCATCATGACAACTTTGGATTTATATATATATATATATATATATATATATATATATATATATATATATATATATATATATATATATATATAGGGTCATGCTAACGAGTGCCCCCGGGCACTGGATAAGGAGTAATAAATGACTATTAATCAAGTTTTATTCTTTTATAATAAATGAAAATTTCATATATTCAATTATTAAATTGCTTAAATTAACTTATTCTCTCTCTTTCATTTAATACATAATTTATATGCTTGAAACAAAATAAAATTCGGAATTTAAATTTCATAACTTCATTTCAATATTATTATCATTTTAATATAAGAACAAGATTTATTATAAACAAAATGAACTAAATAAAAATTAAAATTCTTTAAAAATTACCAATAAAATATTGAATTTTTTAATAAAAAAAAGTATATTCAATTTAAATATTTAAATATTTAAATATTTTGATAAAGTTAAGAAAAAAAACATTAAATTAAAAACTAGTTGTCATTTTTCAAAATGAAATAGGCAAAAACTATAATAAATAGTAAATAAAAATGTGTAATGTAGTTTTAAAATTTTCAATTTTTTGTCTTAAATAACACTATTAATAAATTCTCTTTTTAATAATATTAATGAATCTATCACGCAATTAATGATCCTTAACCAGTGCTCTATATATATATATACTAGTAGATATACCCGTGCGAGGCACGGGTTAAAATTTATTTAAGTAAAAAAAATTTTAAAAAATATTTATTTAAATAAAAAAATTATTTTATAAATTTTTTGACATTATTTATAAAATATTAAATAAATTATAAATTTATTCTCGTTATTAAAGTAATGCTTGGTTTTCGTTTTAATTTTTCTTTCTACTATATATATATATATATATATATATATATATATATATATATATATATATATATATATATATATATATATATATATATATATATATATATATATATATATATATATAAGGAACAACTTGTTCTTTTCTTATGTGTTTGTAAATCTTTTTAAATATAATGAAAAGAGTATTTTGTTTTCATTAATAATTTTTAGATCCATTTACTTAATATTCAAAGAATACTTAGAAACTTGATGTTGATTGAGTTTTATTAGTAGTCAATTATTATTATTATCGGTTTATTATTTTATTAGTAGTCAATTATTATTATTATCATTATTGATTTGTTATTTTATTAGTAGTCAACTATCATTTTTTTCAATCCATCGTATCAACATTTTTCTTAAGTACACTTAAAAATAAAATTAACTAATTTAATATTACAAAGCACTATGAATATTGATTTCAAATATGAATATTAGCTTAGCAAAGCAATTATGCGCAAAATATTTAAATCATTTATAAAAGTATTTAAACTGAAAAATAATGTTGACAATAGTCAGACCGCACAACTCCTCGAAACTGCCTGCATATAGTCGCTCAAACTAAAATGCTTGACAGAGGCATATCACAATAAACGTTAAACTCAAATCTTCATAACCAATGAGAACCTAATTACCTTTGCACATAATATGTATATGTTAACTGCATTTGTTTGCCCCTATCGATGAGCTATGTCCTCAGCCTTCAAAACATGTTAACATTATATATATTATTTATCTAAAACATTATTTAGATATTCAAGAATACCCCCATAACATCCCCATACTTAGTATCAGATTAATAATCTAAAGTTTAACAGAACAATAACCAAAATAACTTGCATCAAATTATCTTCTTTGTTGTCAATTTCTTAGCATGCATGGGTCAGATTCTGCATTAAATCTCCCAGTTCTATATTTCGCCACCAATGACTATGTTTTCAATACTTGAAACCTTATCTCAAGTGCAGAATCAATCAAACACTATAAACCAAAATTAAATACTACCTTTAGAATAAGATTGCAGAGGTGGTGAAAACCCACCAAGTATCAGTAATATACTTCCATGCTTCCAACATTTGAGTCATAACTTCACGAACTAATTTTATCTACACTAAAAAACCACTTCCTATTCACCATCAAATTACCATAAATAAACACTAAGAACCAAAGCAGAAGGTAAAAATAGAAAAACCTTAACATTCTCAAAAACTTTCAAATAGTCAGACTTGAACTCCTCCAAAAAAACTCTCTCGATGTTACCCACCGCCGCCAGCATCTCCGCCGCAGCCTTCCTCATCGGCCAGTCACGGTTACTCAAAGATTCCACAAAGCACGGAACCAACATCAACGACACTTCTGATCAGCGCCACACCAACATCGTCGGTTTATCCCTATAAAGAAGATGGAAAAGGGTCAAAAAGAAAGAAGTTTACCAAAATGATATGGAAATAAAGATAAGTGAAGAAAATGAAAAATGGATGGATAAGACGAAAACGAAAGTTGCACAAGCTTGGAAGGAAGTTGAATGGGGAGAAAGAAAGAGAGGTAGGGTTTATGAAATCAAATAGAAACAAAAAAGATGGAAGAGAAAATGAAACATTACATTGGGTCTGTAATTTAAAATAAAATGAATCAATTATCTTGGAAACAAAATTAGCATTGATTAGGCGTGCAAGAGTGAAAAAAATTGTTTTCCTTTTACAAAGATCATGCCAATACTTTAGTCCAATAGAAATTAGATTGATGAGAAGAGATTGAGAAAATAAAAATTAGATTGGGAGGAGAGAAATTAGAATTGAAGGGTTTGCATTGAAAAACAAAATGAATTTGTTGTATTTGTTTTTTTCAGAGCAACTATGCATCTTTTCGAGAGAATATGAACCAACATAGCATTGGTTAGAAATTAGTGAAACAATTAATAATTAAATAATAATAAAATAATTAAAATTAATAATTATTTAAATAAAATATTTCTATTTTTAGAAAGTTGTAAATTGATGAGAATTGATATGAGCTTGCCATGTGTCAGACTTGCCCATTTACTCATCTTGCTTTTTTCTATTGTATGATATATATATATATTTTGACCGATGATTTGGCCCTCAATTTAACTTTTAATTCGTTATTTTTTTCTGTTTTATCTCTAATTTATTTTTTAACAGATGATATAATGCCTCGTGGTTGTTGGTTTAATTTTATTTTCTTACTAACAATTTTTTTTATAGAGACTAATTTTCATCCGCTGCTAATTTCGTTCCACATATTTTCCATTCATACATATACAAAAATCTGAAAAATCCATAGGCATGAGACATGCTTTCTAACATACAAGGACCATACATCTAGAATTTTGCCTCAAATCCATCTATTTTTGATACACTGTTTTTCTCTCATGTGAATGTCATTCATCACTTAAACTTTTATTTAAACTAATTATTATGAATATTATTCATCACTAACATTCCCCATAACACAAACTCAACTCACCACTTTAACATAATGATAAATCTGTGTAAATATTTTGTTGCAGAAGGAAAAAGGGAACGTTGGTGTTCTTTACTTCATATCACATCGTCGGAGCTCCGAATAGGAACCACATCCAAGCCATTATCTCCATAATAAGTTACCACCACAATCATATGTAAACATGTACAAACAAATTAACAGAACAATTTCTAACATTACTATCACTATAACACAAAAAAAAATGAAAGTGTTTGGTGCAGATTGCTTTGTCAAAAAGTGGTGAACAGAATCCAAGAGGAAAGAGTCGGATCGGAATCAACTCAACTGCCGCTTGCAACAACCGGCGAATCACAGATTTCGGCCGTATGCCGTACCCAGATAGCGAGATACCCCGACGGCAAGTTCCAACCGTCGTACTCAGCGCGGACGTCATCACCTCATCACAACAACCAACGCCGGCCCTCACCGCGCTGCGGATCCGCTCGACTCCGACGAGCCATCGCGAACGAGAACAGTATCCACCAACAGCTTCTGACGTGTGACAATAAAAAAAGGACGACCGCTTGCTCCGCCATTTTCAAGCCTTAACAACACCGGAATCCACACCGAAGCACCTCTCCGATTGCAAAGCTCAATCGTCGATGCCGACAACTGTTAAGAAGTGTGGTTGGGCCTAACTCAACCCTACAAAACCGGCTTGTATGTTGAGGATTGCCCCCACTTATAAGGACATGTTCAGGCCATATATTATCCGATGTGGGATTCTTAACATACCCCTCACGTCCAGGACTAGACAACTAGAGCATGGAAATAAATGGTGGGTGGTTCGATAGCGGAAACCAAACCATAGAAGGTGGCCCATCGGACTTAAACTAGGCTTTGATACCATGTTAAGAAGTGTGGTTGGGCCTAACTCAACCCTACAAAACCGGCTAGTAGGGTGAGGATTGCCCCACTTATAAGGACATGTTTAGGCCATATATTATCCGATGTGAGACTCTTAACACACCCCTCACACCCAGGACTACACAACTAGAGCATGGAAATAAATGGTGGGTGGCCCGATAGCAGAAACCAAACCATAGAAGGTGGCCTATCGGACTTAAACTAGGCTCTGATACCATGTTAAGAAGTGTGGTTGGGCCTAACTCAACCTACAAAACCGACTAGTAGGGTGAGGATTGTCCCGACTTATAAGGACATGTTCAGGCCATATATTGTCTGATGTGAGACTTTTAACAACAACCACAAGATGACCACCGCGACTACAAATCACCGGTGACATCGCCTCATGTTTTCTCTCTTTCTGCTAAGTTGTTGAAAATTGATTATGGTTTGTTATCTGATTTTTTTTCTAAAGATGCTGTTTGTTTTGGGATTGAGGTGGTATGCGATTGCAAGTGTTTGTTTTGTTTTCTTTATTTTTTTACCCAATCCAATGCCAAGTGTCGTATCCAGAATGATGGAACAACAATGTCAAGAAATGTTTTTTTACTGTTGCAAAAGTCAAAGTAACCATTAGTTGAACCATGATGTGTAGGGGTGTTCGCGGTACAGTTTGGTTCGGTTTTGAGCATAAAAGTCATCCTAACCGCGAGATAAAAATGCATGCGGTTCGGTTAATTTTTAAAAAGTCATTCAAACCAAACCAATGCGCTTAAGATCGGTTCGGTGGTTGCGGTTTACACCATAAAATAAAAATATACTGAAATAAAAAAAATAAATCATTCTTCCATACATATATTACATATATTAGAGTACCATTAAAAAGAAGTTTTTCATACTAATTACACCAAAACAATTCATTCCTCCATACATGTATTTTACACCAAAATTACTAGCATATAAGTGTATCATGTATTTTACAGTACCATACTATGTATTTTACATATACTACATACTAAATTATTAATATAACTTCAGTTATTCATACTACATACTACATACAGTTTTTCATACTAACTAATAAACTACATATTACATATACAAGTATCAGATAACTTCAGTTCTAAATATTAATACAACATTACAACTTCAGGACTAAATATTATCGTACGTCATATACACCAAAATGTTTCTCTAGAATGAGTGAGAGAGAAATCTTAGAATGAAGTTGAAATGTTGAATAGGAAGGAAGAATGAAAGAATAGCGAGTCACGTGACGTGAGTATACATCATTGCAATTGGAATGGAAATATAATAAATTAATTATAGAAATTCAAAAGGTTAGTTAAATATGCGGTTCAGTTCGGTTTGGTTCGGTTTTGTGAAATGAAAACCGCAAACCGAACCGAACCGTGCGGTTAGGCCCAAAAATCATCCAAACCAAACGCGGTTTTTGCGGTTTTCGGTTTGGATTGGTTCGGTTTGCGGTTTTCCTTTTGGATTGGTTCGGATACAATCACCCCTAATGATGTGTACCGCCCCATGTTTCTACATCATTCTATCTACAATATAAGAAAATACTATGTTCTGGAAATACCAACATTGCCCTTCTGGTTTCGTGGCTTGCCACGTGGATGACCTAACTGAATTTCTTTATTTCCTTGCTGAATTTCAAATAGCTTTCCTTTCTATTCTTTTTGTTCCAATTTTTAATCAAATAATAAATATTACACTTTTCTATTACGTTTCCAATGTAACTTTTTTTTATGTTACCTTTCCAATACAACTTTGTCTAACTCCATACTCAACTTTATCAATCAAAATATTTATTATTAAAAAAACTTTCTAGCTTCTTTGAGAAGCTTTGTCTCTTTAAACTCTCTCATTCTCTTTCTTAAATCTAAATTCTCTCATTCTCTTTCATTACATATTTTTTCCAGGTTCTCCTTCATTGTTTAGAAACTTATTTTGTTCTATTTTAGGTATGATTTTATGGTTTCTTTGATTTTGTTTAATGATGGTCATTATATCTTATTACAGTCATGCTTATGATTCTGATTTCTCATCATTTTACAGTTTTAAGATAAAAGATTTTTCATTTTCATTTTCTTTACACTTTTTTCACTTTTATTTTTTTTCAGGTTGTAAATCTTTTGAAACAAAGATGAACACATAGTTTTCTCAAGTTGTAGATCTATATTAAAAATGTTATTATCTTTAACATAAAAGTTTTCCCTTTTCATCTTCTTAACACTTTTTTAACTTCTTTTATTTTTTCAGGTCGTAAATCTACTGAAACAAAGACGGACACGATACTAAAACAACAACATCGACAATATTTGTGAAAATATAAATTATGATTGTTAATTTTATATCAGATCTATTATAAATATGTCAATTTCAGATATGTTGCTTTTATATCATATATGTAATTGTCTGTGTATTTTTTAGATAATACTCCCTCCGTTCCTTTTTAAGTGTCGTTTTAGTAAAAAGCTCTTCAACCAAGATAGTAGATTATTAGAGTTACTTTTTCTATTATACCCTTATTTATCTTTCTCTTTCTAAATAAATTCAATCATACAATCTCTTTTTCCAATAACTAATTAAAAAATTTGAGGTGGAGTTATTGAAAAAATAAGGGTATAAATGACAAATTATAACATTAAATTATAAAACGACACTTAAATAGGAACAAAAAAATTCTTCTAAAACGACACTTAAAAAGGAACGGAGGGAGTATATATCTTCTTTTGAGTTTTATTTAATTTTTTGTCTTCTATTTCAAAATTTATCATATATTTTTTGGATGTTTCTACAAATTGAGACTAAGACGGGAAATACAATGATATAATCATTTAGACAGAATAAAATGAGATGTGAGAGTGATGAAGCTGGAAAGAAAACAAAAAAATATATTTTTAACATTAGATATATTTTAAAATGGTGAGAGAAACTTAATAAATTTTGTAGAAAGACTATATCAATATAGAAGGTAGATTGGGATAATATTGTAATGAGAGGAAGAAGAGTTCTCTTTGTGAGAGTGAAGAAGATTCTTTTTAACATAAGACTTCTCTTTGTAGTATAATAATTGTTATTGAAATTATATTGATACTGAATCTTTTAAAATTTGACGGATATCTTTTATCTTTAATATATTAAAATTTAAATATCAAATTTCAAACTTCTCTTATACACTTCTTATAACACTCTTTTTCTTTATAAAAGCAAAGTCCTCTCTTAATTTATTTCCAACTTTTTTTCTTTTAATTTCTTCCAATCACTTTTTCATGCCTAATTTTTATTTCTTTCTCTTCTCTCATTTTCATATTTTACTCTACTTTCTCTAATAGTTATATTCATTTGAAAAAAAATTAAAAATTCGTCTTGTTTTTCTCCTAGAACATAAAATTTTCCCACTATTTTTCATTATATGTTTGATAATAATAACCAAAGTTGATTTTTTTTACTTCTGTAAAGAACTACCATATATTTTGTTAATTTACAATTTCAAAAAAAAACATTTCAATGTTTTTCCCTTTAAATCAACTATAACAAATATTTTTGGTGAATCTTTATTTTTTTTGTAAATGTTAAAAATCTCGAGTAGTGGAGTTTCAAAAGTTAATTATTAATTAGTATAATGGTGCATACTGCATAGTACTCTTACAAAATAAAAGCACCTTTAGTTCTGAAAAGTTACTTACTCTTGGCTCTCTTAACTGACAATTTAGAAGTCTCGTACTAGCTATATACTTATTGCATTACATTAATGATTGTGTAACTTTTCATTTTCTCCAAATTTTAATCTCACCATTTCATACAACCAAAATTTCAATGACATAGAAAAAAGATTGATTCTTTACTGTGACACTTGCGGAACAACAAAACATGCAGGAAAAAAGTAGACAAGTTATGGAATCTTAATTTAAATTTTTATAATATTACCAGCTTTGCAAAAACTATTATAACATAAAAAAATTAAAAATTTTAATTTAATTTAATTTTTTTATTAATATAGAAACATCTACTTATACACCTAAAAAAATAAAAAATAAATATATAGAAAAAATAGAACTTATATAAATCTAACTCAGATTTTATCTTTTAAATCTTATTTTTTTTAATATTTATTCTATTGTTTAACTTTAATATATCATATAAGAAAAATTATTGTTCTTGAATTACCAATTTTTTAAATTACACCTTTTTGAACGAATTTCTTATCCTATTTTATTTCTTCTTATTCTACTTTCTTTCAACTTTCTTTTCTCTTTGCCACTTTTTCGATTTTCACAATATATTTTGATATCCCATCAGCTCTATTGCGACAGGCTATAATGTCTACTTTGCTTGCAAATGTGTATTTTCTTCTTTCCATACACACCACTTCTTTTGAAAACCATCATTTTGTCTCTTCAACCTCCTTCCTCAAACTAAACCAAGCACTAATTGTGAGATGTTTTGTCTTCTTCATAGAAACAATATTTCTAAAAACAACTATTAGAAAAATGTTTTGTAATGGATCAATATTATTTTTTTTCAATCTATTTTAAAAAAATTACAATTATTCTACTTTCTAAAAACAACTATCTTTAAAACTTATTCTATTTCATGTACTAAAAAAATCAATAAAATATAATAATTGATATTAAATTTTAGACTTATGGTATAATATTAATATTATTTTGTATTACGGTTATTATTAAACTAAGGTGAAATTAAAGAAAATAAAAGTAAACATACTTAAAATAATGTATAAACTTAAATGGCTTTGGCTTACAACTGGAATATTTGGATGATGTTCTTGTTCTTTTATGCTGATTAATTCAAATGAGATTAATTTATTCTTATTCTATTTTTAAAATAAAATCCATGCATGTAGGAATGTTTCTCTATTATATTTTAAGACACAAATTTAAAGTAAATGTTGTAATATTTTTAAGAATAAGAATAAAAGGATTGTGGAATGGTTAAGAAATGCACAATAAACGTTATAAATCTGTGTGTCACTCATTGTGGGACGGTTAAGAAATGCACAATAAACGTTATTACATAAGTACAATATATTAGATTTTTGTTAAATTTTAAATTTGTTTAGTTGCTATTACTTTTTAAAAAGATAATAAATATTATAAAATATTAAATATAATCTTTGTTTATTTCTACTGCTATAACATTAGAGGTTTGGTATAAGATTTATCACTAAAGTAGAGTAAATAGGGGTAGTTGGTTGGTCTTATTTCTCTAAAAATTTTGAAAAAGTATATGATGGTTCATTGTATTTATATTTTCTTAACAAATAAATTATATGAGAAAAATCATATACAATTATACATAATTAATAAATAAAAAAATATTTCAGATTGGTAATAAATAATAAAAATATAAAATTGTAATATCCTAAACTAAATATATTTAAAACTAATGTATCAATCCAAACACGGAATAAATTTTGTTGTTTTTATAATTATTTATATTACTAAATTTTTTAGTATTTATTTTTGGATATATTACCATAATCTTATTGATCTAAATATTTTTACGGGTATCAGACCTTTTTCTAAACATTTAATTATTATTTTTCACGGGTACCAGACATTTTTTTATACATTTAATTATTTTTTTTCACGGGTACTAGATTTTTTTCTATACATTCAATTATTATTTTTTTACAGATACTACCAATATTTTCTATTAAAAATATACATATTTAAAACAAATGCGCGTCCCGTACCAGAACCCGTGCGGACGCACGGGTTTGTTACTAGTTTCTTTTTGTGTTTTATCATTTATTTAGTTAGGACTTCTAAATTTGGGTTAATGTAAATTTGGGTCAATTGGGCCTTATGCCTCTTTACATTCTCTTTCTCTATTTGTACCATCTAACTTATTTTAATTGTTTATCTTAATTTGTTCTAATTATTTTAATTATGCAGTAAATAAGTTTTTAATTAAATTTAGTCTTTATTTAAATTTTCTTTTGTTAGTTCACTTTTATCAAGAATTCTACATAATGTTGCTATTTTCTTGTATTTCATTACTAACATCTTGTTTTGATTGCGAGGTACTATCTTGAGCAAGTGTACGATTTTGTGTACAATTTGCAAGTTGATAATTCTTGAATATTTAATCGTTTAATTGCTGCTTTTAATTTTTATTCGATTTTTTTGTAATATTATTTTTTCATCCCCATTCGGCAAATTGTAACCACCACCCTGAAGCCTTGTAATAGCGTAAGATTTAATTTCCGCACTTTAATTTTCTGTACAAATATTAACTGCTAGATGTATGCCTTAGGATTGCATTGCAATATTAAAATCAATCGTCAGCTAACCATAATCAAGATAAAATATCTGAATATAACATACTCTTGTTAACACACTCACCTTTAGGGTAACCCTCTTTTGTTGTCTTTCGATTATAATGGTCAAGTCCCTCGAGCGTAGGGGTACCTTTAGCAAATGTTGCCTATAATTCAAATCATCATAGTCCCTCCGATATAAGGATCATAGTCCCTTCGAGTTGCCTACGATAAATTGATCTTGTCCCTCGATGACGCTACGATAAAATGATGATAGTTCCTTCGAATTGCTAAGGTATCCTTACATTTTGCCTTCTATGACCAATCGATGACCCTTCGATGTCCCTTCACATCCAATATATAGGATTACCTACCCACTCATGGTATGGATAGTACTCTTACTCAAGGAAAGCCTTAAGAATAGTGAAGACCTTAAAAATTAGGGTAAGTAACTCTTAAATGCTTGCTCACAACAAATCAAATCTTCATATACTTTTCACACCTCGTTTTTTAAAACATCTTTCAAAATAACACTTTGTATACATCCATACAAGGATCATTACAAAGTTAAAATCTTTTGTAAACTATTTTTTTAAACACACACTACATTTTCAAACAAGTCAAACAAAAACAAATGAGCTAACAATTAAAACCCCATGGATAACCATGGATACAAAGGGTGCTAACACCTTCCCTTTATATAACCTACCCCCGAACTCAAAATATTTAAAAAGGTCTTTCATGTTCTTTTTGCTTCGATAAAATAAAAGTCGGTGGCGACTCTTGCTTACCGCAACATTGTTTTGCGAAATAACAAAACAAAAAGTCAGTTCTCCCATCGTATTACATTGTTACAGGGAAACAACAAAAGCTTGAAAGATTTCCCAAATATGCCTCTAGCAAACATGTCTTTGATTTCTATGACTCATAATCGCCTTATTTATGACGAGCTTAATTATGATCGCCAAAGTCTGTATTTAAAGCACCAAATATTAACTTCCACGATGACCGAAGAACAAAAGAACATATACGACACAATCATAAGTAGCGTTAATGATAATCGGGGTGGTCTTTTCTTCCTATATGGATATGGTGCAATTGGTAAATTATTCATTTGGAGGATAATTTCTGCGGCAATTAGATCAAAATGAGATATTGTTTTAACTGTGGCCTCAATTGGAATATCATCATTACTTAATCCTGGTGGAAGGATAACCCTTTCAAGATTCGGCATACCAATACAGATCATTGAGAATTTTACGTGTCGTATTAAACCAGGTGATCCTTTAGTTGAATTAATTGTTAGGTCAAATCTAATTATTTAGGATGAAGCGCCTATGATTCATAAACATTCCTTTGAAGTTGTTGATAAAATGTTTAGGGATATTGTAACGCCCCGAATTTAATTAATTAGTTAATTAAATTATGGAAGGAATTATTTATTGGATTTAGCTGAAATTGGATTGTTATGTTGATCGAAGATATTAAGTTTAAGTCGGATTTATTTAGTCGGTTTAATTGGAGGATAATAGTAAGAATAATATGATTTATTTATTGGACTAATTGATTTAAGTGAATTGAGTTGGATTAGTGTGTGGTAAATAGCAATGAGGATATTAGAGTTTGACCTAACTCATCCTTACAAAACCGGTTGGTAAGGTGAGGAGTGTCCCTCTATATATATTTTTTGAAAGCTCTATCTCTAGCCAATGTGGGACTTTAGGATCTTCCTAATACACCCCCTCACGCCCAGCACTCTTTTGGGCTTGGTGCGTGGATATTAATGGTGGGCGGCCCATGGTCCGATCGATAGGCTCTAATACCATATTAGAGTTTGACCTAACTCATCCTTACAAAACCGGTTGGTAAGGTGAGGAGTGTCCCTCTATATATATTCTTTGAAAGCTCTATCTCTAGCCAATGTGGGACTTTAGGATCTTCCTAATAGAGGAAGTGTGAATGATTGGCCCAATAAGAGTTATAGGAGTTATTTGGATTATTTGGAAAATAAAGAAAAAGAAAAGAAATAGGTTTTTGTTGTACTGTACGAAGAAAATAAGGGTTTGGAGGAGAGGTGAAGAAGAGAGCAATGGCGGAAGAGAAAAGCCAGGGGAAGTCCAATTTTCGCAGCAAGTTTCTGTGGTGAGACACCTTAGCAAAACAAACGTTTCTCCCGATCCAACCGTTTAATCGTCGCGGTTCTTGGACACAGCGTTCCAGACTCGTAGAGGTAACTTCTGACCGGAGCGATTTTCGTTTTGATGATTTTAAGTCCGTCTGACAAAACGATTTCCGAACAGGTTTTTGGTACGTCTCTGCACGTTGTTAGAAAATATTTTCGGAGAAAAGTTGGAAGCGGCGGCATAAGCTATGGCAACCGGAAGAGTAGAGGAATCTCCAATCCAAAGGTAAGGGTGAGGTTCTTACTCTATAACCGGGGTTATGACGAACACGTATGTGGGATGGGGTTTATGAATTTGCCTCAGTGTCGGTGTTTGATTATGTGGTTGATTCTGAGTCCTTGGTTGTTATTCATAATTGGTTGCTCCGTGTTGATTTGGGGATGATTTGTAGGTTGCTGTTGTATTGTGTTTTAGTGGTGGAAAATTGTTATGTTGTTGTTATAAATGTTGTGTTCTTGAATTAAGTTGTAGAAATTCAATCAAATGAATTGGTAGTAATGCTTATTATTAGAAATAGTTGGCATGTGGTATAAGTTGTAGAAAGTGGAAAATAACACAAAGGAGCAATGACAGAAGTATAAAGTAGCAGGCTGAATCGGTAGCCTAATTATAATGCGATAAAAGTAACTGTAGCAATAATGATGGCTTATGTAGCGGTAATTCAAGTAACGGAGTTGTTGATAATTAACAAATAATAATAATTAAGTTGTTGGTGCCTTAGTGGTAGATGTTGATAGCGAATATTAAGTTGATAGCTGTAGAGTTGTTACAACCTTGGTAGGAATAATTTGGTAGTAGTATAAGGACCGATGATGTAAGTTGGTGGACAATTAAGTATAAGTTTTTGAGTAGAATGTAGTATATGTTGCTATTAAGTAGTATAAATAAGACTTATAATAATAGTCGGTATGAGTAAGCGTTGTGTCGAGTTGTTGTTGTTATGTTGTTTCTAGTATGTTATTATTGAACATGATATAGTTGAATAGTTGTTATTATTTGTTGTTGAAATTGTTTCTAATTGTTGTTATTACAATAATTCTTGAATAATTATAAATTGAAGTTTTGATTTTAGTTGGATAAAGTTGTATATGATTTATAAGTTGAGAACGCCGAATGCTATGTATCATAATAAAAGCAAATATAGGTTGGTTGTTTGTTGGAATAAGTTGAGAATGTAATGCCTCATGTTTAATGTTTGAAATTTCCGCATTATGATTTAAATATAACGTTGGGTAGATTTGGGGTGTTACAGATATACTTAGAGTCTCTAATCCAAGAAGTATGAATGTTCCCTTTGGAGGTAAAGTTGTTGTTTTGGACGGTGATTTTAGACAAATTCTTCCTGTCATTCCAAAAGGGACGAGACAAGATATTGTACATGCTACCATTAACTTTTCATACCTTTGGCAATTTTTTCGAGTCTTAACATTAACAAAGAATACGAGGCTCAAATCTACATCTTCGTGTTCCAATCTCAATAACGTCAAAGAATTCTCAAGTTGGATTTTAAATGTTGGAGATGGAAACTGAAATGGAGAAACTGAAATTACAATACCAGATGTCTTGCTAACTAAGAATACAAGCAACCCTATTGCTTCAATTGTTGATACCACATATCCATAACTCTTGGATAATATGAAAGATCCCATTTTTTTCCAAAATATGACAATCTTAGAACCTACAAATGATATTGTGGATACATTGAACAACTACATTATGACTTTGATTCTAGGTGATGAAAAAACATACTTAAGTGCTGATAGTCCATGTTCATTTGGTGAAAACAATAATAGTCCATATTCATACTCCTGAATTTCTTAACACCATTAATTCTTCAAGTCTACCAACACATGAGTTAAAACTAAAAATTGGTGTTCCGGTAATGTTGTTCAGGAATATTGATCAACAAACAAGTTTATGTAACGATACTCGACTTATAATTACACAGATGGGTGCTTATGTACTAGAGGCCAAAGTCATATCACAGAGTAGTACTGCACAAAAGGTTTATATCCCGAGATTGTCTTTGACTCCATCTGACCCAAGAATTCCCTTCAATTTTCAACGTAAACAGTTTCCTATTGTTGTCTCATTTGCTATGACTATCAATAAAAGTGAAGGTCAATCTCTTCAAAATGATGGTATATATCTTCCAAAACCTGTATCTTCACATGGCCAATTATATGTTGCTGTTTCACGTGTAACTTCACGTGCTGGGTTAAAGTTGCTTATATGTGATGATGACGATCATGTCTCCAACAAGACTTACAACGTCATTTACAAAGAAATTTTCCAAAATTTGAGATAGACCATATTTACTATAAATAGTTTTTTTGTTATGAATTACTCTTTATCTTTTACAATTATGAATCAACAATCTTATTTTTATTTTATTCTCTCTTCATTCAATGCAATATAATCATGACTCATATAAAATCTTAATTTAATCAATTAATTAGTTATTGTATCATATATTTTTATTTTACTTTAACTCTTCATTAAAATAACTTATTTTCCGCGCATCGCACGGGTACAATCACTAATTTTATAAATATGGTTTTAGCCAAATCCATATTTTGGACATCCAAAATCCAAAATAAAAACTAAATAAAAATATTTTCTAAAAATCGATATTTTTCTGAAATACGAAGAAAAAAAACAATTTTTTTTGGAAATACCAAAAAATCAATTTAAAAAAAAAAAACTATAGAGTTGATTTTTTTTTTCTGAAAAATTGAATTTTTTTAAGGGTCGAGCTAACATGTACCCTAATGGCACATGTTAAATATACTATAATTAGAAAAACTTAAATATAATTAAATGTGATAAAGTCATATTTAATGTTTCAACACATTGAACGCACGTGTTACAAGAAAATATTTTTATAATTAATTTATTAATTTAAGCCCTTGGGGCACATATTAGCTTTTCCTTTTTTTTAAAATACCAAAAATCGACTTTTTTTTTTTGAGAAATACGAAAAATTGAGTTTTTTAGAAAATGATAAAAATATATTTTAATCATTTTTTTCTTTCAAAAATACAAAAAATCGAGGTTTTTTATAAATATGAAAAAAAAAACATTTTTCATAAATACAAAAATAATGAGTTTTTTGGGAATACGAAAAATTGAGTTTTTTAATAAATACGAAAATTTATTTTATCGCAAAAAAATAACATTTTTTTTGAAAATACAAAAAATCGAGTGTTTTAAAAAATCGAAAAATGGATTTTTTTTTCGAAAATATACAAATTTAAAACAAACTGTAAAAAAGAGAATATTCAAATATAAAAAATTTATTTTGATATTCTAAACCGGATTTAAATTAAATTTTGGTTATAAGTTTCAGAACCGATTATGAAATATATAACCGGTTTCAAAATATGGTTATGGATAAACCGATTATGTAAAAGTATAACCATTTATATGGACTGATTATGATAAACGGTTATAGTAAATGATTATAAATTAAATATGGATTAGTTATGTGAATAATCCATCCATGAGCACCCTTAACAAAAACCCATATGGAAGTGTTGGATCACAGTTTTAACAAGTTTGTCACCGAAGAAATTATCGGGCCGAGTTGCGGAATAATACGCTTTCTTTAAGGCATTTTGCAGTACTGCCAAAATTATGCAAAGCAGCTCTTGATAACCACGACGCCTCCAGGATAAAACAACTCAGTTTTATATTGTTCGATTACTAATTGCACGGTAGATAATCGATCTAGAAATGCATCCTCAAATGGTACTAAGGCCATTCAAATATGGTATAAATACCACCTTAGTATCTGTTATAACGACCAGTCGTAATAATTTCTCAATTCAAGAGAAATTTCAATAATTCTCTAAAGAGAATCCAAGAAAAATTATACTTGATAATTTTTCAACTCAAACGAGGAGAAATTAACATTATTCTCTAAGGAGAATTCAAGAAAATACTCGGAAAATTCAACGAGGGGTAGAAGTTGGCACTTCGACAATTCGAAAGACGCAGAGTTATGAGAGTGAGGAAGGAAAAACTCAATAAGTCCAATAAGTTTGTGGTGTGTTTTGGAATGAAACAAATGACTTCCTTATATAATGAAGTAAACTAGCCAATATTTCTAATCTAAACAATGTGGGACCTAAGGAATTTTTTCAACGAACACACAATGTGAGACTAAGGAGTTTTTTCAACTAACACACAATGTGGGACTTAGGAACTTTTTCAATTCATCTCCATATTTTGGAATATTGATATAATGTTCCAACAATCCCCCACTTGAATTTAAAAAGTGTTTCAGAAATAACATCAAACGTTTCTAAGATTGTGCATAAGCAAAGGTGTCTACGACTTGAACCTTTGTATAGCAAGTAGGATTCCAATTCAACAAGAGTGACACTATTGTCTTAAACTCTATCTCAGACATCAGACTCACACACAACCTTTTCTTAAGGTGTATTCTAACAGCCCGTGCTTTAATGGCTCTAGGAAATTTGCCTCGAAATTCCATAAGAACCGGCCTAAGTTCCATAATCACATAGGTGAGTCTATCAAGAGTGCTCCTATAGCCTAGGTACTCCCTCATACAGAGTATAGATCTCATTAAGAGTTACTATTATCCCATCCTCTTATTACTTCAGGATTCATGCTTCACTTGCATGATCATCTCATATTGCTCACAACTTGTTATTACCCATTAAATCTATTTCTTGGGATCTCCAATCATCTAAGTCGGGTTACCATAATGAGCAACTCATTTCTTTATAGGCATTAGTCTCATCTTCTTAGATGTATTATGGACTTTCTCTCTAGTTATTCCTTTTGTCAAAGGATCTGCTAGGTTTTCATCAGTGTGTACATGATCCACTCTTAAAGATCCTTTAGAGATACAATCTTTGAAGGTGTTGAGCTTCCTTCTTATTTGACGTCTTTTACCATTATAATAACGGTTCTTAATTTTTGCAATAGCCGCTGTACTATTGCAGTGGATCAACATGGCTGACATAGGTTTTTCCCATAAAGGGATCTCAATTAGCAAACATCTTAACCAGATTGCTTTTTCACTAGTTATGGCTAGTGCTATCATCTCATACTCCATTATGGACAAAGCCAGGATAGTTTGTTTATTTGGTTTACAAGATACAGCTCCTCTAGCTATACAAAATATATACCCACTAGTAGCTTTGGACTCATCCGATAAGGTGTTCCAATTTGCATCATTGTACCCTTCTAGCATAACATGAAATTTCCGATAGTGTAAGTCGAGATCTATGGTCCTTTTAAGGTACCTCATGACTCGCTCAATATCTTCCCAGTGCTCGCTACTCGGTCTACTCGTAAATTTGCATAGAAATTCTACGACATATGCAATGTTGCGTCTAGTACAATTAGTGGCATACCTAAGACTGCCAATGATGCTCGCATACTCTGTTTGTATTACAATTTCACCAGTGTTCTTAAACAATTTCACACTTGGATCATATGGTGCGTACGCAGGTTTACAATCAAAGTATTTATATTTCTTTAAGATCTTCTCCACATAGTGTGATTGATCCAAAGAAATTCCTTGCTCGAATCTCGTGATCTTGATACCAAGAACCACACTTGCTTCTCCGAGATCTTTCATATCAAATTTATTGCACAACAATGACTTCACATCATTAATGGTCTGAATGTTTGATCCAAGTATGAGTAAATCGTCTACATATAGACATATGATAATGCAGATGTGAATCTTAGATTTGTAATAAACGCATTTGTCACTTTCATTCACTTTATACCCATTCGACATCATTAAGTTATCAAACTTTTCATGCCATTGTTTAGGAGCTTGTTTTAATCCATACATTGGCTTGTCTAACTTACAGACCTTTTTTTCTTATTTGTGTATCATAAACCTTTCCGGTTGTTTCATATATATTTCTTCTTCTAAATCACCATTTAAAAAAATTGTTTTAACATCCATTTGGTATACTATTAAGTTATAAATAGCAGCTGTTGAAATAAGTACCCTAATGGATGTAATCTTGGTGATTAGAGAGAAGGTGTCGAAGAAATCTATATTTTCTCTTTGTCCAAACCCTTGACTATAAGGCGAGCCTTGTATTTATCAATAGTTCCATCAGGTTTTAGTTTCCTTTTCTTAACCCATTTATAACCGATTGGTTCGCAACTAAGAGACAAGTCTACTAAGTGCTAGGTCTTGTTATATTCTAGAGATTTTATCCCATCGTTTATAGCTTTTTTCCATAAATCTGCATCCATAAATGACTAGGTTTCTTGAATATTTATTGGGTCTTCTTCTACATTATAAGCCGCATAATCGGGCCCATAGTTTTAGAAATTTTAACTCTTTTACTTCGCCGAAGTTCTGTTTCACATTGTTGGTGCTTTCCGTGCTTCTTATCTCAGGAATGTGGCTCAATGTGGCTCAATTGAGCGCCCCTACTATTTCTCGATTTGAAGGGAAATTTGTCTTCATAGAAATCAGCACCATTTGATTCTATGGCCACTTTTGCATTTAAGACATAAAACCTATATGCCTTACTATTTGTTGCATACACAATGAATACACATTCATATGCTCTACTAGCGAGACTAACTCGTTTTGGATCCAGAATTCTGACATAAGCCAGACATCCCCAAGTTCTCAAATAAGACAAGTTTGGTTGTCTTTTCTTTAATATCTCATAAGGAGAGATATTAATCTCTGACTTGGGAACTCTATCTCAAATAAGACAAGTTTGGTTGTCTTTTCTTTAATATCTCATAAGGAGAGATATTAATCTCTGACTTGGGAACTCTAATCAAGACATAACAAACAGTCAATGATCATAGAAATAAATTGTCCATTAGCCAGGTTAACGTTGTGGATTACGGGCTACACCAGGTTCAAGCCTGCTTCTACATCTCTTAGCCATATGACTTAGTTTTTCACAGTTAAAACAAAGGGAAAATAACTTCATTTCTTTGAGATGGTGGTTGTTGTCTAGGTTGAACAATTGGGGCCATATAAGGGTTCTAATTCTTAATTCAGTTCACAATATTGTGGTTCTAATTCTTTAATGATTTGCCATATGGCTTCAGAACCACACTGAATTTCTTTTTGTTGTTTAAAACTACAAAGACTTTTCTATTTAATCATTATGTGAGATTCTTCTTCAATTTAAATGAGAATAATCAGTCTCTCAATTAAAATTATTTTATTTTGTAACAAAGCATAATTCTTAAAAACTTTCAAACTAGGGGACAATTTGTCAATAATAAAAGAAATTCGAATTGTTCATATAAATACATACCTTCAGTGACTATCTTATGAGCAATCTTTTGAAGTTCGTGACTTTGGGTTTCTACGGACCTTTCATCTACCATTTGATACTTCACGTAGCTGCTAAAATCATTCTTATTTTCTCCAGCTTCTTCAATGTCATACTTGTTTTTCAGAGCCTCTTAAACAAATTTTGAAGCGTCGTATTTACTGTAATAGTCACACACAGATCATTTGCGATTCCATTCAGAATGTTATAATCATTCTTTCTATAAGGTGATTTATTTCCTAAGCTATAAATTATTCGCTTTAATCTGTGCAGCAGATTCAACTTCAACACTATTATGTGTTCCTTTTGAATCCTTAAATTTCTTACCGTTAGTTTGGTCGATTGATCCATAAGGAGCAACAAAATGTCATCAGTCAGAATGTTAGCTACCTTTTTCAACATTAAGAAGAAAAACATCTTTTTTGTTGCCAGCATTTGAAGTGACATCTCTCAAACATGAATGGTTTGTCAAAGACAGTATCCGCAAAAGTACCAATAATTTCTTCGGTAGCCATGACAGTTTGAAACGTCTTAATATTGTTGGATCAAGATTTTAACAAGTTTTCCACCGAAGAAATTACACGGTCGAGTCGCGGAACAATGCACTTTCTTTAAGACGTTTCGCGGTACTGCCAAAATTATGCAAAACAACTCTTAATAACCACGACGTCTCCATGATAAAATAACTCACTTCTATATTGTACTATTACTACTAATACCATTTAAATATGGTATAAATACCATCTTGGGATCTGTTATAACGACCAGTCGTAATAATTTTTCAAACCAAGAGAAATTTCATTAATTCTCTAAAGAGAATCTAAGAAAAATTATACTTGATAATTTCTCAACTCAAATGAGGCGAAATTAACATTATTCTCTAAGGACAATTCAAGAAAGTACTCGTAAAATTTAACGAGTAGAAAGAAAGAGGGAGAAGTCAGCGCTTCGACAATTCGAAAGACGCAAAGTTATGAGAGTGAGGAAGGAAAAACTCAATAAGTTTTTGGTGTGTTTTGGAATGAAACAAATGACTTCCTTATATAATAAAGTAAACTAGTCAATATTTCTAATCTAAACAATGTAAGACAAAGGAAAAATTGAGTGTTTTAAAAAAAATGAAAAATGGGTTTTTTCCCGAAAATATACAAATTAATTAACAAAATAAAAAATTTCAAATTGATACCATAAAAAGTACTTTTACTAATATCCCTTTTAAAATAAAATGTTAAGATTTTGGTTAGAAATACAAATTTCATATAATTTAACAAAGTTTTGATCATTTTTATCCTTAAAATTTTTATAACATTTGTGAATTAAATTTAGGTACATCCAGTAGCAACCAGACACATAATTCTTAAGTACTAGTAAGTTAATCAAATTTGATGTTTGACTAACATAAAAAAATGTTGAAAATAAAATTGCAAATTATTTTTCTTTTAATCATTGAAATTTACAAGATAATATTTTTCAATTAGAATATAAATATAAAAAGAACCATATTTATCCATAGGAGATAATGCAAAAAAGAGAGCTAACAAATGTGTTAGTTTGCTCAGTAATCTAATATTTAACTCTTGTAATTTTAATTCTAAAGCTCATTCATAATAGGTTAATTAACACATAGAGGAACCCGAGACGGTTGATCTAGTAGTGGAGTTTGGGCCTTAAGGGCGTGCTTTCCTTGAAGTCCTGAGTAGTGTGTTACTTATTAACCTATTATGAATGAACTTTAGTGTTAAATTGTAAATATATTTTTGCATTTTAATTATAAAATTGAAATTTTAAAAAACTATTATAATTTGAGGATAAAATCTATTATAATTTCCATTCAAAGATGTCGGAGAATGAGAACAAGAATGGACAAATGTAAGGTGGATAACATGGAGACACGTGGACCTAAGTTCACTTGGAGGGGCCCTATCTTTCATGGTGGTCAAAGGATTTATGAGAAGCTTGACAAAGCTTTAAGTAATTATGAGTGGAGAGTTCAATTTCCGGATGTTGTTGTTAAAGTGTTAATGCGTGTGGACTTTTCAGACCAACTCCCTATCCTTATTAGTGTGTATGAAGATAATCAGAGTTATCGTAAGCAACCTTTCCGGTTTGAGAATGCATGGCTCATGCATGAGACTTACCAAAGTATCCTTCAAGAGGTTTGGAGAGAGGATCAGAAAATCACTCTAAACCTTAAGAATGTTATAACAGGAATTCAATCTTGGAAATTTGAGACTTTTGATCAAATAAAGAGATTGAAGCAGTGGACTATTAGAAGATTAGAAGGAGTCCAGTATAATCTTCAACTGAGAGACAATATGGGTGGTATGAGAAATTTGGAAAAGCGTCTTCAAGAGGAGCTTAATGATATTCTTAATACAGAAGAGATGATGTGGTTCCAACGGTCTAGAACGATGTGGTTATCTGATGGCGATAGAAATACTAAATATTACCACATGAAAACCTTAGCCAGAAGAAAAAGAAACAAAATTGTGATGCTCAAGGATGCTAATGGAGTCTGGATAAGTGATCAAGAAGCTTTGAAACGGGTTGTCACTGAATTCTATCAAGAACTTTTTAAAGGCCATCATAGTTGGTGTAACTAGAGTGTGTCGCAAGTGAGTTATCCTAGGCTCGATGCTGAGAGTCTGGAGATTCTTAGGAAGAATATTAGTGGAACAGAAGTCAAAAATGCCCTCTTTTCCATGAAACTGTGGACTGCCCCAGGTCCGGATGCGTTTCCCCCGGGATTTTATCAAAGATCTTGGCATATTGTGGGAGCTGGTCTGATTCAGTTTGTTCAAGAAGTGTGGAAGAATCCTAGTTTATTGATTGATATCAATAAGACGCATATATTTCTTATTCCTAAAGTGGATCAACCTACCAGTGTGGTGCAATTCCGCCCCATTTCTTTATGCAACACCTTATACAAAGTCATCAGCAAAGTGGTCGTGGGGAGGTTAAATCCTTTCATGCCACTTCTTGTTTCTCCTCTTCAAACTGGCTTTGTTCCAGGGAGATCTATACACGAAAACATCATCATTGCTAAGGAAATAATGCACTCTATGCAGAAGAAAAAAGGCAAAAAAGGTTTTTTTTTTTTGCTATTAAGATAGATCTTACGGAAGCTTACGACAAGCTGAACTGGGAATTCATTTGGCGTATTCTGGAGGAGATTGGGCTTCCTAAGGAGATGGTTAATGTCATTATCCATGGTAGCACAAGTGTGGAGACGAATATCAACTGGAAAGGGAGTAAGAATGAATTCTTTAGACCGCAAAGAGGAATCAGACAGGGTGATCCTATGTCCCCGTATATCTTTGTTCTTTGCATGAATAAGTTAATTCATTTAATCGAGGAAGCTATTAATAACAAGAAGTGGAAATCTTTCAAGGTTGGTAGAGGTGGTGTTGGCATTTCCCATCTTATGTTTACGGATGACTTGCTGATTTTTGGAGAAGCAAATGAAGTTCAATTGCGTTGTGTTAAGGAGACCCTTGAGAACTTCTGTAGAATGTCTGGCTAGGAGATAAGTAATGACAAGTCCAACATTTTGTTCTCTGACAATGTTTCTAGGAATGAGAGGAACCGTTTGGTGCATTTGTCTGGTTTTCGAGAGACGCATTATTTTGGCAAGTATTTGGGCATCCATCTTAAAGGCAAAGCTATGAGGAAACAGGACTTCCAATATGTTATTGAGCAAGTAGCGAACAAGATTTCCAGTTGGAAAGCTAGACATTTATCCTCGCGTGAAGGATCACTCTAGCCAAAAGTGTCATCGAAGTCGTTCCAATTTACCCTATGATGACAAATCCTATCCCAAAAAGTGTGATCCATGATATTCACAAGTTGCAGAGAGACTTCATTTGGGGTGACACGGAGTTGAAAAAAATTTCATGTTGTTGGGTGGAATAAGATTACTAGATCTAAGTGTGAGGGTGGACTTGGCTTAAGAGATCTTAATATTATGAATCAGGCCTGTATTATGAAACTTGGATGCAAGATCCTTAATAATGAGGAGGACATGTGGTGCAACATTATGAGAAGTAAGTATCGAGTGGATAGTAATAATGAAGTTCTGCATGCTAAGAATTCTGACTCAAATCTCTGGAAGTTTATTGTTAAAACCTCGACTAAGCTCCTCGATCATGATCGGTTGCTTACTCATCATCGAGTTAGTTTATCTGGATTCGGTGGAGATG
Organism: Vicia villosa; assembly: GCF_029867415.1. Classification (NCBI taxonomy): domain Eukaryota; kingdom Viridiplantae; phylum Streptophyta; class Magnoliopsida; order Fabales; family Fabaceae; genus Vicia; species Vicia villosa. The sequence continues at coordinate 20,918,275 of NC_081182.1, read as the reverse complement.
GATGCCCTTTGTGTGGTGTTGTTAGTGAGACCTCTATGCATGCCCTTAGAGATTGCAAATTTGCCAGAAGCTTGTGGGAGAGTATTGTGCCGCACGAGGTCATGTATGTTTTCTTTCATACAGGTTGGCAAGATTGGCTGGATTTAAACATTCAGAATAAGCTTAGTGCAAACTCGGAATGGTGCTCCGTTTGGGCTATAAGCTTCCATTCTTTATGGATGTGGAGGAATAAGGAGACTCGTGATAGCAACTATGTGAGACCCAGCAATGTGAAGGATATAATTGAAGAAAAAGTTCTCCAATACAAGAAGGCTATGCATGTTAAATATAAGATTATGGATAGGAGTAAAGTGACGAAACTTGTGAAGTGGAGTCTTCCTAAACTCCCCTTTGTGAAACTTAATGTGGATGGTGCACATGATCAGAATGGTATGGCAGGGTGTGGAGGTGTTGTGAGAAGTGACAAGGGAGATTGGCTTGGAGGTTTCTCTAAGAGTATTGGTGTTTGCAGCCCTTTCATGGCAGAGATTTGGAGTATTTTCACGGGGCTTAGTGTGGTTGAGGAGCTTGGCTATAGACGAGTAGAAGTCGAGACGAATTCCAGTAAAGCTGTGGAGTGTATTCTTAATGGAGATACGAAGCATATGAGTGTGGGGAGTTTGATTTGCAGGATCAGAATCTTGATGACAAAGTTTGAAATGGTGGATTTACACCATGCTTTTAGGGAGACCAATCGGTGTGCTCACGTTCTTGCTCGCGAGGGGAAGAAGCTTAAGGGAACCTCTATCTTTTATAGTGATGTTCCTCCTTGGTTGAAGAATCCGGTAGAAATGGATAGAAGAGTTACTCTTCATCCTAGATCTGTTCCTTTGTAGTTTGTCTTTTGGGCTTAGGTCCTCCATATTACCAAAAAAAAAAAAAAAAACTATTATAATTTGAGGATAAAATCTATTATAATTAAATTTCCTTTTTCTTAAACAAGATTTATTAGAATTTTTTTTACCATTTCTAATTTTATAATCAGTGTGACATTGTCCATGAAATGACTAAAAACTATACACTTCCTTGTTTTGTCCTACACATTGCGATTCCATTTATATGGCAAATTTAAACCACATCGGCTGTATTATAATATTGAACCATAAAATATTTTCTAATGTGGAATAGATATTATTTATTTAGGTAATGTGGATGTAATAAACTAAGTAAATGATAGAAAATAGATGATAAAAAATAAAGTTGGAAAGTTAACAATAAGAATGCTTGGCTTATAATATCAAGCACATCTATAAGTCAGTAATATACTCTTCACATTCTTATATCTTTTCAATCTCCATGTTGTGAGACACACCACACCATGCTTCCTGATAAAGTTCATGTTGAACTTGAAATAAGAAATATACTTATAAGAATATGTTCACATCATTCCATTATAAAACTGAGTTACTAACTCTGAAAGATGATTATTTAATGAGTGACATGCACTGCTAGTATCTCATAGTAAAGCCTATACATGGCTCTTGCAACCTTACATCGAAGGAAAGTGTCATTCTATTTTGACTTTGACTTGTATAAGAAATTGTTTTGTTGCTAATCACCTTTTTCTTTCTTTATATTGCCAACAACAGATTTTGATATAAGATCATTAATCATTGATTGATAGACAGGAGCTCAAACATGTCATCTCATTGGGAGGAATCGCCGTTGTCGGTTGGATGTGAAGAATTTGCCTAAACTCGTGCACCTAGACAAAAGATCAGGACCACAAGGTTCATAATTCAAACCTAATAGTTGAAGAGTAAAAGTTAATAGATGAAATTATACTTACGTCGTCGTTTAACAATGACTTTGCATCCTGGAGACGCCTTTGAGAATGAGTAAAATCTTCTTTCGTTGACATTAGGTCTCAACCACAACGTCATACTTTGCAAAACTTTTGCCTCCTTCAAAATATATTTTGCCATCAGAAACTCACCTTCTTTGCCTGAAAAGAACTTGAACTCGCATGTTTTAAGATGCGAAGAAACACATTTCGGAACAAATACAGGATCCTCCCAATTCCCCTCGACATCTTCTATTATCTCATTGGAGGTGCCCTATATGAATATAGATAAAATAAATCAAAAAGCCATGCTAAGAAATGATAAATCACATATGATCCCAAACTTTAACAAACCTGAGAAAGGTGAAAATGTTGAAGGTAACGACACTTTTTGAGCATTTGAACCAACAACTTCCAATTATAGTTTATAGAGGAAAGTTTCAATTTGGTCAAATTATGGAAGGTGGGAATCTCACCATTAACCCGATACACCTAAGCAAATAAAAAGCATAGAAAGGTATATAGTTAGAATTAAGGTAGAAATTCTGAAAACGAAAGGAAAGGTATAAATCAAGTATGTTCATGGTAGATTTCAAACCTTATTTAAATCTATGATCAAACTCTTCACATTACGAAAGGCGTTCAAGGGAAAGTGACAAAAAGTGTTCATCAAAGTTGCTTTGCTCAACTTGCTTAAGGTTAAGCTTTTACACATCTCTTGATAGGCAAGGTTCTCTTCATAGGTAAGAACCTCTTGTGAGAGAAACGTTACCTCATTTACCTGTATATTCTCAAGATTGGGACATCCCGCCAGAAGCAATAAGAAACCTTGAACATTCCAAAACGACATATAGTCCAAACAAAGGGTTTTGAGGGAGGGGAGACTAATGGAAAAAATATCCTTGATAATAAAGAAATGCAACTCGAGATCAACAAGGGTCTTGCAGCTTAGAATGCTTCTGGGCAATTTGGCACGAGTAGCATCTGCTATGGCAAATGCTAAATCAATGAACTCGACTTTGCGTTGTAATACAAAGTTGATCCATTTTACGAACCTAGGAAAAGCAAGACGGCCGACTTGAAGATCACTATACCAGAGGTAAAGTTTGCAACACTTAATAGGATGAAGAGAGAGCAAAACCGAGGAGACAAGCTCGGTTATACGGAAATCGGTTTCTCTATCTCCTATTTCTCCTTCCACGACTCTGAGGGCAGGAACCGACCGCCATACATCAATCCACCTCTTCGAAAGGACACTAGTACGAAAGACATCCTTGGTAAAGAGAAAAGTGAGGATGTGGCATATGAGATCATCAGGTAAATCACTGATCCTATCCATTTGTAAGTTGAGAAAATTCTGCATAACATTCAGAAAAAATACATTAACACCACAATCAAGCATAATAAAAATCATCTAAACATGAAAATGATCTAATCACACTAAAATAGCATAGGTATTTTTTGTGAAAATTTTCTATGTTGAGAAAAGCCATAATGACAAAGAATAAAATTGAACACAAGGGGTGCGAAGCGAATTCAGTCCAAATGAAAAGTAGAAATGCTATTGGGCCAGAATGGAGAATGTACTAGCTACGCAGGGCCCAAGTGCCGCATCCATTTCCAATTAATTAAAAAAAGTCTAAAAATAAAAAGAGATAGAAAACTAGGTACTCGTGCATCGGTCACGCGCAGCACCTTCTTCTCCGGCGAGCCAACCAATTTCACGGTGGCGCCGGAGACTGAACAATCAGTATCAAAAAAAAAAAAGGCAAACTTCTACCCTATGGAAAATCCTATTCCGATTCCGAATCTTCCCACGAAAACATCATTAGAGACCTCTAACACCTAAAAAGAAAGCATGCAAGAATCACTTAACAAACATACAGTTCACGCACCTACGCTATATGCTACTAATTTGAGCGTATGAAAAGAGATACAAGTTGAATAGATTACCGTAGTATGATCAAACAGAGCCGAAAACTCTACCAAGAACTCCCCTGAGCTTTGATGAAAATGTTGAGAAAATCCACGTGCCTATGCTTAGAGGTGACGATGACGAAGTTAACGTTTTGTTTAGAGGTGATGATATGTGTGAAAAGAAAGAGTGAGAGGTTGAAAGGGATTGTGATGTGATGATGTTGTTATGGGTTAGAGGAGAGAAAAGTGAGTATGAAAATGAGAATGAGGAATGAGTTGAAGGGCCTCTGTTTGTTACGAGAGAGGGAGAGAGGGGTTATGTTGTTATGTTTGGGGAGAGAGAGGTGAGAGCATGAAGAAGGAGTGTGAGTGTATGAGAGGAATGTTAACCGTGGAGAGAATGAAAAAGAATTACTTATTTTGTTTTACTAAAAATATTCTTGATTTAAAATAGAATAAAAGAATGAAAGTATGGTTAAAAGAGGACAAAAGATTAGAAAAGAAAAATATGAATAGTTAAATGTTCAAAAATTAAATTGTAAAATTGAGTGAATAAAGAACATGCTATTACTCAATTTAATGGGGATAAGAAACAACTATATACTAGTATTATTAAAGAATATTTTTATGATAATTGTCAAAGTGTTTGGGTTTTTGACAACATTGAACCATGAACTTCCCATCTTCATAACTATTGATCCAAATCTCCAATTAGAAAAATTCCTTCTACAAAGTTGTACTAGAAAGCAGGATCTTTAATTATATGCCTTGTTTGCACCATTTGAACAAAAAAAACGAGAAAGATACACTCTTGCAAAGTGATGCACATGAACATGATTTTTTAGGGACTTAATATTTCTTCAAAATCATAATTTTCTTGGAATTCTTAACTTTCTTGATTTCTTGTGACAAATCTGGGTCAAATCTCATATAATAATGAAAATATTCATGACAAGCCCATGTTTGACATGATTTCCTAAAAAGTCAACTCTTGACTTTGAGTACCAGATGAATATTTGATCAGTTGAATCAAATCTTGACTACAGTTAATTTGCAACCCTTGAGACTTTGGGATAGCTCATGATGGACATGATGACACCTCATGGTCTATGTTTACTTTGAAATCATGTTTTGGTTAAAAAGTCAACTCAAAGTTGACTTTGACCAAAACCCTAATTTGGGAGCCAGATGAGTTAGGCATAGTTTGTAGCTTGAATCAATGATCTTAGATGCATTAATTATGAAACCTTGTCTTCTTAAGGATCGTGAGGAGAGTGTAATGAGATATTGAAGCCTCACCTCACACTTTTGCCTTATACAAATCTTCAATTGAGGCTCCAATGAAACTTCTTTCTTGAGGCTTATTGGAGAATAAAACCTATGAGACTTTGTGACTCGATAGAGAGAACTTCATGTGGAAGTGAAGATAAATCCCTTGACTTAACTGAGTATAAGGCTATCATTTTTTAGTGATGTATGCCACAAGCTCTTAATTTTTTGCCAATAGGAGGTCCAGTGATGTATGCATGCATTTATCATGACCTATTGAGATATGTAATATGATTATGATTCAAACCTCTCTAACGTTAAAATGAGAGGGAAAATTTTAGAGTGCAACACTGTGGTTAATTGTGAGGGTTTTTTCGTATAGAAAAGAAACTCCTACTTCAAGGCTCAAATGGGTTAACAAATATTTCACTCCTTTATAACTCCGGTGTTTGGGGATTTGAAATAATGCATGTACATCATTAGCATGGTTTTACTCAAAAGTATACAACTAGAGATTTTTTGCGTTTTTTGTTGTCATCATTCTTCCTCCGATCTTTGCCTAAGCAAGAGATTAGTATAGTTGGTATTGTAGTGCTAGAAAAACATTTATTGAGTGAGAACGAATAGATTGCTTCAAGACAAACATATTATTTTATTATGATTTTCATTCAAAATTAACAAATTTGTTACATGCAAACAATGTTTAAACAAATAATGAAAGATTACAAATGAAAATGCAGTAAAGACTAAATGGTTTCCATTGTTGAGGATACTTGACCCTGTCTGGACTTATTGCTTTTGAATGCTTTATACAGTTTAATGCTCACTCGAGAAAGGGATTCCCATTCCTATATGGCGTGAACATGATAGCTTTTAAATTGATCAAGTCTTGAAATTTGTCTTTGAATGCACTACAGCTCTTAATGGAATGGCCAAGCGTCCCTCAGTGGTATTCGCATATAGCGTAGAAGTCGTGTCCTTGAGGGGGAAGCGATGTATGAGGGTCAGGTTCCCTTAACTGAACCAAATAGCTCTTGATCAGATGAGGCAGTAGTTTGTTGTAAGGCATAGGAATCTGGTCAAATTTCCTTAGTGTCCTGTTTGGTTCCTGTTGACCAAACTGAGCATAGGAGTGATACCGGCTCTAATTGAGCGCTTGGCTTTTGTGACTTGGAACAAGTAATGGTTGTTGGATAGAAGACCTTGAGAGAACAAGATTTGGATGGATTCCCTGAGGTAAACCACGAGAAGGGGTAATCATCCCTTCAGCTGCAGTTAGGATGGGAATGACTTTATATCCGAGCCATTTGGAGTCCTCTAATCAAGAAAGTCCCAAAATTTGTACTTCAACGCTTTGCAATTCTTAATGGAATGACTGGATGCCCATTTATGGAATCCACAACGAGCGTTGGTATCATAATCCAGTGGAAGCTTTGCAAGAAGAGTCAACATACAAAACTCACTCAACTAAAGTTCCAGCAAGCGAGGAAATAATTGAGCATACAACATTGGAATTGGATCAAACTTATTTTCATGCCTTCTCTTTGTTGTAACCTTGAGCTAATAACCGTGCCTTGTTTCTAGTTATTACTCCATTTTTGTCAAGTTTGTTACGAAATACCCACCTAGTACCAATTATTTTTTGTTATCTCGGATGAGGGACAAGGTTCTAAACATCCTTTCTCTTAAATTGATTTAATTCTTCTTGCATGACCATTAGTCAATACTCATAAAGTAATGCTTACTTAGCGCTTTTCAATTCAACTTGCGAAACAAAAGCAAAATGATGACAAAAGTTACTTTTCTTGGAGCGTGTTGCAACGCCATTTGTGATATCGCTGAGAATATTATTGATTGGATGATCCTTTGAGGTTCTTCAAGCTAAAGGAAGATCATCCACATTCGATGGACTTTGTTCTTTATCTTTGTCAGGAGCGTTATCTTCCTCTTCCTAAATATCCATCGTATTGGGTTCGCCAACTCCCTCTTCGGGTTCTTTGAGTATATCTTCAAAAGATAAACCTGCATAGTCAAGAGAAATACCTCTCCCGATATTTTTTGGGTAAGATTCACCAAAGGTAACATGTACAGACTTCTCAATGGTAAGTAATATTTTATTATAAATTCTATATGCTTTACTTGATTTGGAGTATCCAAAGAAGATACCCCCATTTGCTTTAGAGTCAAATTTATCAAGGTTATCTTTTCCATTACTTAAATTAAAACACTTGCATTCGAAAACATGGAGGTGTGACAAATTTGGTTTTATACCCTTTAAAAGCTCATATGGAGCCTTGTTCAAAATCGAACATATGAGTATCCTATTTAGAACATAACAAGTCTTACTTATCGCATCAGCCCAAAAATGTTTAGATAGACCACTCTAATTGAGCATTGTTCTTGCCAACTCCTCTAAAACACAATTTTTGTGCTCCACAACACCGTTTTGTTGTGAAGTTCTAGGAGCTGAAAAGTTATGCTCAATATCGTGTTTGTCACAATAACTTTCAAAAAGATGATTTTCAAACTCACCTCCGTGATCGCTTCAAATAGCAACAATTTTTAAATTCACTTTATTTTGAAATAACCTAGCAAATTGAGTAAAAGCGGAAAAGGTCCATAAAAAAATTTCACCTAGGCTTTTTTTCCTTGATGGACTGAAAAGGTCCATGTGAAGAAGTTCAAGGGGTCTAAAGGTTAAAATAACATTTTTCGAAGAAAGGAATAAACCATAGCTCTTGATGCCACTTGTTAGACGCTAGGCTACGATCTAGAGGGAGGGATAAGATCCCACTAAAAAAAATTAGTTTTTAAAAATCGTTTTTCAAATATGGTTTGCGGAAGCACCAGGGGTCGACTTATGTCTATTATGAACCGGTATTGGTAGAATCGTATATGCGACTAAATATTTTATAAATGTGTGAGATGTTTAAGATGAGAACTACCTTGAATCAATTTATTTTGAAATATATATCGTTTGAACAATTTAAACACTCAAGCACCTACTTTCAATTAATATAATTAATAAAATTGACTTAGTCAATTGGTCAATCACTTGTTGTGCAAATGTAATTATGCACAATCAATTTCACAAATAGTTGGTATGCACTTTATTGCACGCCAATATTGTCTAAGTATTGTTGATTGTGAAATTCGATTGCAATTAACAATTGTAATTTTCTATACAAAAACTATTTTGTATCAGAATTTAAACACTTGGAATTATTAGCGAATTAGCAATTGTATACCAATATTTGTAGTAAGTAATAAAGAAATAAGGAGAGAGGAACACAAAGATTTGTTTAGGCAGTTCACCGATCGTCCTCAGTACAGCTACGTCTACGTCTGCCCCCAATTCCAAATGGGAATTGAGATAATTTTTATTTCTTTGCAAGTGTTTTTACAAGAGAAGTTAAAGCAATAAACAAACAAACTCAATTTTGATGTTAATTCTTTATCTTCCCTCCTCTTGATCTTAAGCAGGATCAAGTCGCCTAACAATGTCGAATCAGTCCTCCGGTTACCGTTACTCCCTTGACCAGATCTGTGTCCTTCAAGGTTTTCACTCGGCTGAATTGCAATCACAAATTATTGTCACCCAGGAACTTTGATTGATCCTCCTTCATCTGTTACTCCCTTGACCGAACCCACCGTTCTTCAAGGCTTTCACTTGGCTGAATTGAATCCAAAGCTTCTTGTCAAACCCCCCCCCCCCCCAAATCAAACTGATTTTGGAGGAAAAAACCTCATTGGTTTTATTCAATAAAACCCCCAAAATTCTTCACCTAATTGGAATGTACAAATTCCTAACTTTCGACGTTATCACTCTCAATATATGATCACTCAACAAGAATTATTATGTGTAATTGATGAATGAACATGCGGAAGAATGAAGAGGAGAATAATGTTTGTCTCTTTCAAGTTTCAAAGTTGTATTAATTTTGATGCATTAATGTATTTATTTGTGTAAGAAAGGGAGCAAAATATGGAAAATTCAAGCACAAAAATGCCCAGTAATATGTGATGTGTCGACCTCTACAAGTCAATGAGGTATGGAGGTAAGCAACACATTAAGTGTCGACCTCTGGTCCCATGTGCTTCAACCTACACAAGGCAGTGAGGTATGGGGTTGAAATACACAGTATGCGTCGACCTATACCCTACTATGCGTCAACATGTAGCTTCTGTACATCGACCTATGCTAGACAGGGGTGTTTTCATGAAATTTTCTTTTTCTTACTCAGACTAATGATGTTTGTCTTCTGCTACCTCAGTCACAAGCTCCCTTCGTCTTCCACTGTCGACTCCCTTTGATTTTCAGGTTTTTTTTTTACCCTAATAACAAAGACTATATGAGAAAAACTATTTGAGAATTTTTTAGAGAACAATAAAAAGCAAAGCCACATTTACAATTGGAACTATAAAAGTTCAACCCTAATAACAAAGACAATATGTGAAAAACTATTTGGGGATTTTTAGGGAAGAATATAAAACAAAGCCACATCTACAATTGGAACTGTAAAAATTAAAATCTCTATTTGAGGATTTTTGAGGGAACAATATAAAGCAAAGCCACATCTACAATTGCAACTATAAAAATTAAAATCTCGTCGGCATCGTTTGCCACGTTGTCTTTTTTTTGCCACGTTGTCTTTTTTTAACGGAAGGTTATCGTCAGAGACAAAAACCAAATGAATATCAACATTTAAATTTTTTTCTAAAAAATAAAATAAAAAAGATAAAGGAAAAAAAAAACACACAAACTTAGAGATGTGAAACATATATTTAAGCCAAATATAAATGATTGAATGGCTGATTTGATGTGATTATCTTTTTTTTAACAAAAAACATAACCTCTACAACTTTCCAATTCAAATTCTCCAACTTTTGGGTTGGAAAAAAACATAATCAGGTTTTGCAATGCAACCTATTTATTTCTTTTACATTTATTTTTTATTTTATTTCTAAACATAAAGTTAAACCACAATGTTTTAGATGTACAAGGAAGGCATATCCTGAATGAAATTTTAATTGCTAATGAGGAAGTGGATGGGGAAAATGAAAGAAGATGTAGCAGTTAATCATGTTTAAAGTCCATTGTTCACATTGATTAGAAATTGAGACTAGAAGATCATATACACTACAGAATATGAAAATAAGCTTATACAGAAAATTGTTTGATTAATCAACTGCATGGTCCTTCCCATCATAACTTATCTTAAGGAGACAGGTTTCTACCACACAGTCAACAATCAAAAACATGTTACAATGTTACAACATTTGGCTGCCAGAAGAAGCATCAAATCTGCTTCTAGTAACAACCATTTCCCACATTTGTGATTTGAACGAGTATCGTACTCATGTAGATACATAAATTCTGGTTATAAAACCGGAGAAACTAAAACAGCTGTGTTTCCGACTGTAAGTTTGAGACTGGCTGCATGTTCTAATTGTCTCCAAGCTTCTTTCCGTTTCTCGGATTCTGTGTTTAGCATTGCTTCTTCCTCCTTAAACTGAGAACGACAAGAAAGGAACAGATTCTCATCCATCTCTATGAACATCTTTCTAACATTATGAGTTAAGTTGAGCACTGCTGGGTTCCAGTGGCTCTGAGAGTTTCTCTCAAGTGCGGGAATTATGATAGGTAGTATCACCTGACGGTTGTGAGCAATCAAATTGACGATGTGGTCATTGTTCCATAAGTAAAGGGCTCTTTCGGATACCTGAAACAATTCAGGCAGAACTTTAAAAAGGGTACTTTTAAGAACGAATACGTGTAGCACGTGGTTAGTTCTACGATGACAAAATTTTATTTTGAACGAATTGATCCAGCCAGACTAGAAATGTGTTGAATGCAAATTGAATGTAAAAGTATGTTGAACAATAAATTTATGACAATTGTAGATGAAGAAAAGGCTTCACACGTTACAATCAATTCTAGAGGCAGAATCAGTTCTACTGAAAAAACATTCATACATGTCAGAATCAAACACGCGTGTAGAAAATATAGAGAGCTCCAAAGAAACAAAAACATATATACAAACTACTTTCACGCCCTATCAAATACCGCCAGCTAACAAAAGATTTAGAGCATGGATTTGTTTTTCCTATAATAAATATAACATTGAAATAGGAATATTCAAAAAGAGAATGAAGATTTTTTAGCAAATGGATTCAGTGTAAGATTACCTGAAAATGCAAACTACTAATGCAGCATCCAATTCGCCAAAACAATGGCACCATGACCTTTTGGAACTCAACCATGTTAATTGTTTCCAAAATTTCTTCCAACTCACCGAGGAACATCACCTCTTTCTGACTATGTGTTATTGGCCAATATTTCAACAAACCCCTAATCACAATGCTTGCCAACTTAGGCTCTTTCTCTATAAACTGTGTAACACAATAAGACAATTGTTGGAAGTAAGCCCCCATAGATCTAGGCTTGTGCAAAGGGATCAAAATTCTCCACAAGAAGATTTTGTGTTCCTCTTTCAATGGCAAAGCAAATCCACTAACTACGCTCCCGAAAATCTCCAACAACTCAGCAATCCCGTTATGCTTCTCGGTCTCAAACACAAACCTATGAAACACATTGTTAAACGATTTCCGAATGTAAGGTCTATGAACCATGAATTTGCCATACACCCTATGCATTATTGTCTTTAAACAATCCCTTTCTCTAGGATCCTCCGAATCAAACAACTCCAACAATTTCGAAATAAACGAATGGTCGAAATACTTTTTTGCAACCTTAGCATCAAGGCAAGAAGATGTTATAAACTTAAGCAACAATTCATAAACAAGTTGAAGATGAGGCCAAGCAGGATCGAAAGACGGCTCGTCATCGTCATTCTCAACACCACCGCCGGCCCGATTATTGGCTCGATAATTCGGCGGGAAAACACGAAAGAGATTAATAGCACACATTCTACACATTGCAAGAATAGCAGGCTCACTAAACCTTGCAGACCCAAAAGAAGAAACAAAATCAACAAGTTCAATCAAAGTTCTTCTTTTTACATCTTTCTCCACAATGTTCTTACCAGGATCGGTGAAATCAAACGCAACACAACAAAGACTCAACTTGCTCACAAAAAGGTTCATCTTTTCAGAACCCGCAACATCCTTAAACGGCACCAAAGGTTCTATCAACGACACGGTGCTTGTCGGGAAAACAGCCGCCGATGAATTCTTTTTCGCTGCATTGGTTTTGGCACCATCATTTCCGCCGTGTGACTTGCTACTCTTCCCGGCACGAGGCGAATCGCTCCGGCAGGACGAGTCACCTCGGCTTGACTCGTCCGAGTCGGTTTTCGATGTTTTCCGAGGAAGTTTACTTAGGATTTGCTTGAGCATGGTGACCCAGAAGCTGAAATCGATCAATTTTGAATCTTTAGAGGGAACCCATGAAGGAAAAACTCAATCCAACACGAAAAACGTGGATTTGTTGAAGAAGAACCGTGGAAGGGAACAATGAGGGAAGAACAGGGTTAAGAAACCCTAGATCTCGGTCACCATGAAATCTTTGAATTCCGAACAATGTGGGAGATGCTGCGTGAAATTGAGATGGAGAATTTAAATGGGTTGAAGGAAATTTTCGATTTTGCAATGTGTATCATGCATTGATGAGAAATCAATTATTGAAGGTTGTTGTGGGTAAAAGCAAAAAGGGGAAAAGAAAATGAAAATGAAAATGAATTGTAACAAATCTTGCGGAAAATAATTAATTAAATTAACATGTGAAATTAGCCAATTTTTTGTGTGTTGGGAATGAAAAAAGAGAAAGGAAAATTGTGAATGGAATGTAGAAGAAAATAAAGGGGGTTTGATTTGATTTTGAATGAAGGAAGTTATGATTGAGGTATGATTTTGAGGAATGAAACTCTATTGAGCTGTTAATTTGGGTATGATGATGAATAATGTGATCTACTATGGACAAAAATAAAGAAAATAGAAAAAGTACAATGAGGCAATGGGTTGGTTTTTTAACTTCTTTTTATTTAGTAATAATAATGATCAAATAAAAAATAGTAATAATGGAGAAGGGATTAGATCTTGCATTTCACTAGGTTCATCATAGGTAGATAGAATAATAGAATAGTATGATAATAATTGTAATTGAGATTGAAATGAAAGAGGAGAGAAATGTGAGTGGATTTTGGACAGAAACAAACACGTGTTAGTGAATAGAGAGCATGTGAAAGAAAGGGCACAAACAAAAAATGGGGCAAAAAGTTAGGAGGGTAAACCTAAAACCTAAGGACATGGTAATTGATCTTTGTGATGCGGCTATGCCAGATAATTGGGTTATCATACATATCTGATTTATGTTAATAATTGGTAGTATACAGTATGATTTTATTTATTTTTTACAAAGTAAAGGAACAAGATGTGATTGGGCTATAAAATGGAATAATGTTGTTTTTATTTTTGGTGAAAAAATTATGTTATTTAAAATTGATTAAAACATGAAATAAGAGAGTTTATAGAATGTGTTATGGGTTGGACATGGGCTCAAGGATGGATATTTTTAATTATAAGAAAGTTTAGTTTATTGAGTGTATCCATTTAGATGCTAAAGATTTAGTACACCTGTGATCAAGTGATTCGCAATCAATCTTTACCATTGAATAACGATTCACCATTCGATGTAATTGAACAGTCCCCTACGTCTCACGCGCGAAAAATATGAGGTGGTTCTAACCGCCTCCCACATATAAGAAACATTATGTATGGTTCACCTCATCATAGCTCATAAAACCATTTTTCTTACGTTTTAGTGACTTGGTGTTGGAGTGTTAATTTTGCAAGTATATCTCGTTCCGTCGCGCCAGAGAGCACTCGTCGCCGAATCGATGGACTTTACACCTTCATATTCATTATTTCTAACTCTAATACGGAACAAGATAAAAAATAAGTGCATAGAAAACAATATAAATTGGTTCTTATTCTGATTCTTTAAATCTAAATATTTGTTTGTAGTAGAGGTGTTTTGGACATGGTTAAAGTATGTTTTTGTATTGGATTGTGTTCCCTTTCAAGTCACAAGGAGATATACCATAAAGTCACAATAGATAAGGAACAAACGATTCATGTTTCCCGTTAAATGAGAAGATTTAAAGAATCTCCTTACACCGGCCTAAGAAGACAATTGTCTTATAAAAGTTTCAAGGGCTTGAAACGATACTCCCTTATTATAAAGTCTAATGTATGATACAAACTTCGGTAGGCATAATATCTAACCAAAAATATCACACTCACAGTCTTTACTGACTTGATCGTTAGGGTGCTTTTAGGTAGAGCTCTCAAAACGGGCTACCCATCCCGTGATAGGCTGACCCATGACGGGTTCGGGCTTTGTATTGGCCGGGCTAAAAGGTTCGGTTTATAAACAGGCCACAATTTGGTTGACCAAGCTCGGGCCTTTACGGGCTACGATTTTTCGAGCCAGCCCGGTTTATATTTAAATTTATATTTTTAAAATTAAAAAGTGATTTTTTTTATTTAAAAATAATAATATGTTACTAATACACACCATACTCTAGTTGTATTGCATGAATTCACAAATTTAGACAAAATGAACCACACTATACTACTTATGCTAATGATGTTTTTGTTCTGCACTGCTCTTGTGGGCAGATAAGAGATACTTTACAAGGTAATTCACTCACAGTTTTTATGTGCATTTTTAAGAGTTGTAGTTGCTTAGTTAATCAAACCATCTGATTATCCACTTAAATTATAGAATATGTATTTACAATTATTTTTACTCTAGAGAGGATTATGATACATGTTAGACCTCTTGAGATGGATTCTTGTCAAGATGATATTGTAAGCTGTAAGAGATATCTTGAATGAATATGAAAATCAATTTTGATCTGTCAAATTTCAATCCAATTAGAAAAAACAGGTGGATTTATTTATTAAGTTGCATACTGACTTTTAGAAGTATAGTCTTCCATAGCTACAATACAAACTCAGTTTGACAGTGCTATGAATTTCTATGGCCTTTGAACAAATTCTTTCTTATCTTTTCTCGATACAGATGTTCAAACATCTCTCATCACATGTTATTCACATTTCACTAGAAAATGACTTGCAAATATGCAAAAATTTACTTGAAAATATCCACATCTCCCTGTGAAACTAACAATAATATATAATGCATAATACTAGTAATATGGTAAACTAACTTTCAAGTATACTAGTCATAATACATAATACATTAACATAATATATTAACATTAATATAGTAAACTAACTTTTAAGTATACTAGTCATAATACATAATACATTACCAGTATGGTGAAACTTTAAACTTTAAAGTATACTAGTAAACTAACTTTGGATTTGATAAACATACCTTTGTTCAATATCATTGATTTGGTCCTTCTGAACTAAATATAGTTTTTTTAAATTTGTCATTTATTGTTTTATAATTTCATTTTAAATCATTTTTATTATTAAAAAAATATTCGGGCTAGCCCGGATAAGTATCGGCTTTAAACGGATCGAGCTAAAAGGCCCGGATAATAACTGGGCTCTAATTTTCTTGTTCAAGCCCTTTATTTTAGCGGGCTTTTAGGCCCGACCCATTTTGCCAACTATACTTTTAGGTACATTGTCAGCCTTTGAAAGTTATAGATCAATGGTTGTCAAACAACATCTTTTCACGTTCAACCATACTAAAGATCCTAAGTTGCGATCAAATCAATATGGTATTTTATTTACATTCTATTGAAATTATTTTAAAATGGTAATATTTTATTCCTGATTGTGCCAATGTCTAATCTGCTTACCTCCAACAATATAAAACACCTGACATCGAACCATGTCTAACGACCTTAAGACTCATCCAACGAACCTAGGAGGTAGTTATAAACATATACACCCGAGGAATGATCCAAGGAACTTGGATTCATATAATGGCCATGTTCTAGTATCTTATTATACCGTGGTCAGTCACCCAATGACTGTAAGATCAAATAAACAATTGAACATGCCAACGAAAACCCCATTAGGCGAGTATTAACGAAATGGTTTTATGGTAAGTAAATTATCTGGACCATTGATCTTTTAGAGTAATTTGTCAAATCACTTGGACCTTTTCTTCCTTTGGACTTTCAGATGTTTGATTCTAATAAGAGCTCACGAGGATTTTTGACATTTGTCTCAAATTTATTCTCTCTCTTAAAAATGTTTTACCTTATACACTAATGTGCTTCCTTTTGCATTAATGTTTCTTTTATTTCGATGTTGCTTTATTTTGAAAATCATTATAAACCGTCATTTTAGAATTAATGTAAATAGATTATTAGTTCATTCTAAGAACTATAAGTAAGAAAATGGTAGACTTGAGAATTAGTTAAAAGAGTAAAGAGAAATTTGTCATTTTGTCAAGTCATCGCTATGTATTTCTACACCAAATTTGAAAAATTATTCATTTTCTTCTATTACTCTTCCCTTTCACATTGGGAGCAAGGAGAGGGGATAGTTTCTTCCCTTTGAATCTCAAGAATCCAGCTTGCATGCAACCACCTCTCACCATCTAAAACTACGAATTTCACTTAATCAAAGAGAAAATAGAGTAATTAAACTCTTTTTTCACCTAAATTTAGATACTAAATTATCTCCACAACCCAGTGTTATAAAGAATTAAGAAGATTTTGAGTCTAAGACCAAAGTTGGAGAAAGAACAAGATTCTTAAGTCCAAAATCTTCACCTTCTTCCTTTGAATCCTCAAAAGTGGTGAGTTCCTTTATCCAACCTTTGCATGTAGATTTTACAAAGTATTATGATCCATTCATGAACTAAGTTAATTGGTGACTAGGTTAGAATTTACAATTCATGATGAAATTGAGAATAAGTTCAAGTGAATTTTATGTTAGGTTTGTTGTTTCCCCAAATCCCGTTTATGGAACCACTTTATAAATTTCAAAAAAAAGTATCAATTGAGACTTTAAACTAAAAGGCAAACATTATATTCATAAAATAGGCTCAATTTCTCATGGAATAGGATTTTATTTTGTTAAATTTCATTAGGAAATGGTGGAGAAAAGTGAGTTGCAACTATGACAAAAAATTTGTCCCGTTTTTGGAACCCTTGTAGGAATTTTAAAAATTGTTTTAATTGGTAACTTAAATAGAAAAGAAAATTTTGTATTCATAAATTAGACTTAATTTTTATAGAATAGACACTGATTTTTCTAAATTCCATTAGGAAATGGTAGAGAAAAAAGAGATGCAATTCTAACCAAAATTTTGTCCCGTTTTTTGAACCCATGTAGTAATTTCAAAAATTGTGTTAATTGGTAACTTAAAATGAAAAGAAAAATGTATATTCATACGCTATACTTAATTTCCTATAGAATAGGCACTGATTTTGCTAAATTTCATTAGATAGTGGTGGGAAATTGAGTTTCAAATCTTCTCCAAATTTTGTCATATTTTGAAACCCTTTTATGCGTTGGTTTTAAATGAAATCAAATGTGTTTGTCGACTGTAAAGTTTTGTAATATCATGCTATATTTTTATATTTATATATGGTGATTTCACAAAGTTCATAGTGGAAAGAAAAGATATCACATAAATATGTATATGTATATGCATATGTATATGACATAATATGGGTAAAATCAACGGATATTATCAATTACGTAACAGGTGAACGAGATTTATATCACATTATAAACTCAAAGTATACTGAGATTCAAAATAATTTAGGCGTCAATTATCGTCAATAAGAAAAGGTCTCAGTAGACTAGACTTATTTAGATTGACTCACAACTAAATAATGGGCCATAGCAGTTTACCCATATTATATGTATATACAACAATACAAATTTTATAAAGGAAGGCACGATTAATTAGGTTAGTTTATTAATTTATTCTAACCCGCCTAAGCTCGTGGAACCATGTCCAACAACAATTGAGGAGAGTAAATTATATAGTATTATATTTATCTCACTGATGACATTAAATAGGATTTTAGGATACATACTATTCATTAAGATTGTGGTGTCATCCTATGTTAATTCTATCTTGAACTCACTGACACATAGTTTCACCCATTCAATTGTTGTTATTTTCATATGAGCATATTACTAGAGCTAACGGCAAGCGGAAATTTGTTTAGAAGATTTTATGCTTGTTTGTTTTATGATTAAGAACCATGTTAGATATTAGTTTTGTACTAATTGTGTAGTATTTTGTGTTGATTTATGGATATGTCTATGGTACCTTTTGGTTATTGCTTATAGTATTATGTTGTTTTAACTCTGGAATTATGTTTGAGTTATATCTATAAGTCATGCGTATTAAACCTATTATGACATAATCTTGATTGTGCCTTGGGTAGTTTTAAGAGACATTTCCCTAATTGTTATGTGTATTTTATAATTATCATTACATTGAATATTAAATATGATCAACTTGATATTGTGTTTGATATACAAAAGTTATGGCTAATGTGCAATACCTTAAAACAAATTGTCGATTAATTAACACTCTAATGAATTGTTAGTATGGTTAATTAGGAGATTAGTAGTGCAATGATCCTACTAATTGGAATTTTCACTAGAATTTGACCAATTAAGTATAAAAGAGTATATTAGTACTTTCACCCCTTAAGTAGATATGTAGAATTCTAGCTCAACTCTTCATTTCATCTCATTCAAATTGTGCCAACATCAGAAAGTAAGAGTGGGAGAGGAGGAACACGTGAAACAAGGAAAAGCTGGAGCAAGCCAACAACATTCATCTTCCTCCATTGCATGCATCAAGAATAATTCAATTATTTGATTTTTTTTATCATTTAAACTCAATTCGGAACCAACATATTTTCATCAATCCAGATGAATCCTTAGTTAGGACTTGGGGATTTAGAAACCCAAGGTTGTATAATTATGGGAAGGGTTTGTGATAATGTTTGGAAATCTTGTCATGTGTGTTAAGTTGCTTAAATGTGATACTTGGTGTTAATTGCATGCTTAACTTGCAATTTGGCCTACTCTGATCCATGCATCTTGTGTTTGTCAAATCTGTTTTGTGTTCTGAATGTCGCATTTTCTACATTTTATGATATTCTCGCTTAACGAGAACAATGGTGGCTAAGCGTGCCTACATGCAAGGTTATTTTCAGCTTTCGGGGTTTACTCACTGAGCGACTCAAAGCTCACTAAGCGAGCCTTCATGGATGACAAAACTGGATTTCTGGGTTTGCTTGCTAAGAGACCCAGAGCTCACTAAGCAAAAGTCTTGTTTTGGAGGAAGATTTCAATTCTGTTTGACCTCGCGTGGCTAAGCGAGCCTTTGAAGTTTAAAAATCTAGTTTCACTAATCTAAGCGTATCTTGAGTTTTGTAATTTGAAATGAGGCATGATCGACTGCATTGGGAAGCTAACACAGAGTTACAACATAATGGAAACTTCCAGGTCCTTCCACTTTATTCCCCATATGTACGTTGATTTCTGTTTCGAATGTTTGGATGTGGTTTCATTTCGTATGCTCGGGTGAAGGAATGGACCTAAGCTACTAGGTGTTATGCACTTAGATATGTTGTATCCGAATTTTGTCCATTTTTTTTAATTCATCTGGTCAATTTGCATTTTGTCACATTCTTCATATTTTGTACTTTTTTTATTTTTTATTTATACCTTTTTATTTAAAATATCATATTGGTTTCTACATTATGATCATATGCATTTTTATTGCAAAATAATTGATTATATCTTTTTAATAAGAATGGTTATATGCATTTAGCTTTTTGACTAAGTTTCTAACTTGCATATAAGATAAAACAAAAAAATGTTACATGTTAATCCATTCATCATCAAATATCCTCATACATACCATACATGCACAAGTCAACATACAAAAACCCTTTATTCACCTATGCCCTCAGCGCATAAATCCTTTACATGTTAACTTGCATTGCCTTATTAAGCATATCGCCTATGCGCTCAACGCATAAACCCTTTATTCACCATGAAATACTTGAACCTAAAAGTGCCACCTGGTCTCATGAGCTCGCATAACGCGCCTATGTTTGGCCTAAAGATCCTTGATTTTTAGGGGATTACTCTGACTTGGTCTCTGCATGCTGAATCTTGGTTTTCCCGCCCTTTTAACTTGTTTTCAATTAATATATAATATGAAAGTCCAAACAGATATTCTATCATTTTTATAGACGAATTAAAGGTTTTTGCATTGATTGCTTGTAAAATAAGTTAATAAGTGCCTACATATCAACGTAAGTCTAACACTCATCAATCTTCTTAGTATCATCAGTCTCTTGCTGACGTTGATGGATGTTATGAACATTATCATCCAAAGTCTGGTTGTGACTTGTGACGATGTAAGTCCTCCATAGCAGTGTGCATTTATGATATGGCTTCATGGTCGGCGTCGAAGTTGATGTCAGTTGAAAAAGTTGCTCGTCTGGTCAACATGCCAGAAGAGATGACAACAATGGGTTGTGCATTGATTGTTGGTTACGAGTGTGACCAGGGCCCACCTTGGGCCTCCAAAAAATAGGGGCAACTAAATAATTTTTTTTATAAATTTTAAATCTGAAATAAATAAATAAATAAACATTATTTGTTCAACTTAATATTCAATATAAGCTAGTTGCCTACACTTCTACTATTTAAATGTATTACCTCCAAATTATCAGGTATTTAAATGTATTACCTCCAAATTATTTGGCGGCCCTGAGTGTGACCCATGGCACTTTTATTATGAGCACCACGGTCAGTGTCAATTTTACTTTCTAAAAAAGTACAATGAGAAATAACCTTGTATTTATAAGATTAATATATCATTACTTGGACACGTCATCTCCCATACTTGTAAAATAAATGAATGGTGAGAGTTAGTTCGGACAACTCAAATCCAATAAAATAATCTCTCACTCAAATTCAAACGACGGTCCTATATCATAGAGCCTTTTGCTCAAATTCACACCTCGAGGCCGCATAATTTCACCACGCCCAATGTTAAGACAAAGGGCTTGTATCGTGAACTTGTGGGCATTCCTTCTCAATAAAAATTTCCTATCGCATAAATAACTAAACAAATAAATAGTGAATTCTCTAATAAGTTTTGAAATACAACTAAAAATTGTGTTTTTAAATCAAATAGTTCTACATTATTAACTTATTTTAATATTTAAAACCGGAGCAGTAATCCCCGTCAGTCGTTTTTTTAAGAGTAAAGAGGATCTTACACGGTCTAATAAACCGGAAAATCTTGACGAAAACGAGACCAATCCCCAAAGCCAAGATAAAAAAAGTGTTCCCATTCCTAAATCCATGGCCTATTCATTTTTTTAGAACCCATTCATTTCTTCCTTCTCATTCTCTCCATTCTCCATTTCACAACATCGGATTAAAGGGAAGGCGGTTGGCGGACCCCACTGCCTCCCTTTCCAACATCTCGTTTTTTCACTCAACTCTAATCAAATCACCTGATTAATCCAATCATTAATTAATCTCTTTCTCTTACACCCATTAATCACAATCAGATTGGCCATTAGGTTTCAATGTTGTTCTTCTTCTCCATGAGAAGAACGTAGAAACCAATCGTTGATGGCAAACCCTACAACTCACCATGTAATCATCGACATAGCAACAACAACAAATTCAAATTCTGAAGCTTCTCCTTCTTCTGTTGATGTTGTTTCCAATCAATCTTCAAATTCTAGGTTAACAAGAGGCGATGAGGTTTCTTTAGGACGTGTTTCCAGGACTCCGTTGAATTCAGGATTTTGTGTTTCTTTGGAATTTGTTTTTACGTTTACTCAGATTATTGCTTCTGTTGTTGTTCTTCGTTCGTCGAGAAATGAACATCCTCACGCTCCGTTGTTTGCTTGGATTGTTGGGTATGCTTCTGGATGCGTTGTTTCGCTTCCTTTGTTGTTGTGGAGGTATTTTTCTAGGGGAAATTCGGAGTCGAGAAGCTCGACAACGGTGGATGATCCTTCGGGGATTCTGCTTTCGAATCCGACTACGATCAGAGGGGAGGATGTTGTCCCTGTTTCATCGAATCAGGCTTCGTCGTTGTTCACGAATACGAGGTATAGAATTGTTGTTAGTGTTGTTTGGTTATGATTAATTCACTTAGAATTGTTGTTAGTGTTGTTTGGTTATGATTAATTCACTTAATTCGCGCGTTTTAGATTCTGTTTGGATAAACAACTTAATTAAACGATGTTCGTGTGCGACCAATGATGATATGTATAATGTATAAGAATATGATCTTGCATTTTGCATAAATTTGGAAGCTGCACCTTTTTGTGTAGTTGTGTGATGATGCTATTCTTGAAAATATATTATGAATAGTGATGGTATCACCGCCCAAAGATTTCCAAGACTTGATAATCTATCTATAATAACCAAGGAAAAACTTGATATAGTTTGTTGAATTTCGCTGGTTTTTTGTTTGAAAAATTCGGTCACTCACTAATAGCTGTGACTCCGGTTGTGAGAAGTTTATAGAGTTACTAAGCTCTTTCTTGCATTTAATCTGCAGAATCAAGATACTTGTGGAATACATCAAAATCGTCCTAGATTTATTTTTTGCATCATGGTTTATTGTTGGAAACATATGGATATTTGGAGGGCAATCATCTGCTAATGAAGCTCCAAACTTATACCGGTATGTGTAGTCTTTAAGAACCTCTTACATTTAATATTATGTTTTTTCGGACCCTGCATGTTAAATTTGCTTCCTTTTGCTTGACAGGTTATGTGTAGTGTTTCTTACTTTTAGCTGCATCGGTTACGCATTGCCCTTCATTCTATGCTTAACAATATGCTGCTGTCTTCCCTGTATAATTTCCACTCTTGGGGTCAATGAGGATATGGCACAAACCAGAGGTGCAACCTCTGAATGCATTGATGCTTTACCAACTCACAAGTTCAAATTGAAGAAAAGCAA
The DNA here is from genome assembly GCF_029867415.1 of Vicia villosa. Taxonomy (NCBI): domain Eukaryota; kingdom Viridiplantae; phylum Streptophyta; class Magnoliopsida; order Fabales; family Fabaceae; genus Vicia; species Vicia villosa. The sequence goes on along the minus strand of NC_081182.1, from coordinate 20,895,326 downwards.
AAGCATAGATGAAAACACTCCGGCTGTTATTGAAGGTGGAGTTGTTTCCGGAGGAACCGAAAAGGAACGCATGATCTCCGGAGAAGATGCAGTAAGTATAAACTGATATTTAATTATTCACGATCCTTAAGTAAAACTCATGGCACTTTATTTTGTTCTTTCAGGATACTGAGCTAGGTAGAAACCTTTATCTGACAGTGACAGTAGAGTCTTAAGAATGTTTTGTCATATTCATATATGTCCATTTCACGAGGCAGTGAACTTCAATTTGGTGTCAATGCAATGTCATCAACTTTTGATAATCGTACAGCAACAAATCTATAATATCATTGCTTAATTCATGGAATCGTATAAGATAATCTGAACATCATGCCAATTTGTTTCATTGTTACATCGATTGTTGTTATTTATTTTTTTATGACTTTGATTATTGTTTGTGTTTTATGAGTTTGTCTACTGACCTGTTGTACTTTCCGCATTTGTGTGCAGGTTTGCTGCATATGCATAGCGAACTATGAAAACAACGATGAATTAAGAGAATTGCCTTGTTCACATCTTTTCCACAAAGATTGTGTAGACAAGTGGTTAAAGATAAATGCATTATGCCCCCTTTGCAAAAGGGAAGTTGGCAGGAATGAAACAGGACCGGTCATCGAGGAAAATGCCAGCCAACAAAGGGGCGAGAGCAGGATTGAGAACAGTCCTGCCAATACCCCGCCGTAATATAGTTGCACATATATGATCATATATTTAATCCAGACTGCAGTTTTGTAAAACTTTTCCTTCTTATCATCTGCCCACTCTTTTCCTTGGATTGACGTCTGAATCTTAGTGCATCTTTGAAATTACAGTGAGTTTGACAATATTACGGGGCCACACCGTATTTTGTTGAAGTTTCAAAGTGCAATTTTTGGCCAAAATCACAATGATACATTGTGATTGTGCTAAACTCAGCGTCTTTCCAAACATGTACTTAGTTCAATCATTTTGTTTTGTTTTTGTTGATAACTAGTGGGTTGATATCGGCCAATGTTTCACTGGCCGATACTGGAGTTGTAAGTGAATGGAGGTTATATTTGCAGAGGCTTTGATGGGGGAGAGAATATTAATAATAGAAAGATAGAGAGAAATGAATTGAAGTGTTTCTTCTTCTTTTGTATTATTTGGTTATTGATTCTACTTTCTAAGAAATAATATTCACCAAGAATAGTGACTTTATAGTAATGAATAATGCTAATGTTTTTCGTATAAACGCGATAATGTAACAAAAATATGACATTATTTTCACATTTTAGATAAAAGCATACCTATTTATTGGTTGTGTAAAATAGTGTAGGATGTCCAATTATAAAATTGGGTTAAATATGTATTTGATATCTTCAATATTTCAAACTTTACTTTTACTCTTTTAAAAAAAATTATTTAAAGAATGATCCTTCAAATATTTTTCATCCACACTTTTGGTCCCTTCTGTCAACGTTTGTTTATAGATGATGTGGCATATCACATGGAATATTTTTGGTGATTGGCTATATAGGTGACAGTGATAGTGTGATAAGGATGCTGATGTGGCATGCCACGTCATTTAAGATCAACATTATATACTCACAACAAAAAACGCATTAGATTGCGGGGGTTGCAGACCTCCTTAAAATTGCACCGCGAATTTAATCAAGTTATTGTTTCTGTTTTCATTCAGGTTCTATTTCTCTTTATCGTTATTATTATCATCGCAAATCATGTATGCTATTTACGCTCCCACTGCTTTACCAATTTTCATGTCTGAGTACAATTTCCATGTCTGAGTAGTTTATTAAGAGTTTAGGATCATAACGATTATATTATGACAGACCTCGTATAGATTTTTGATAAATTCATGACGAGAATGTAGTAAAAATCGTTTGGGTGTTTTTGTTTTTTAATGCTTAAGTTTTCTACAAAAGTAGGAACAAGTTAGATATTACTTATATGCAGAAAGAGTATAGTGTAATATTTGAACAAGAAACACCAGACTATCACGCCGAGGCGATGAAAGTGTGTGAAAATCAATAGAGAAAATTTTCTTTTTAATGACTTGTATTCAAAACTTGTTATGAATAAATATACTACGCCGACAAAAAATGGGTAGAATATTTGCTCAGAATAGGACAACACGTCGACAAAAGTGGGTGTTGTCCACTGTTTTTAAGAAAGTTTTACTGGTAGCATATTTGATCAAAATAGGACAATACGTCGATAAAACGGGGTGTTGTCCACCTTTTCAATTTTTCTACGAAATTAGCGTCATTGTCGTAATGAGTCGGAATCAGAAAGAGGTTAAGAGAAATGAATCAGAAATTCTAAACTATGCTTGCTTTAATCATGATATTTGCAAATCAGAAATTCAATTTCGAACTAGGTTGATATCACTTTAGCTAAACATAGAAGTGATAGAGTTTAATACTTAGAAAATTGCTCTTAGTGGGAACGACAAATCTTTTATACTACTTTGGTATTGTTGTATGCTCGTGGCTTATCAGACGTCGCCAATTTTTTTGTTGGATTTTCTCTTATATGCAAGTATACATAGTCAAAGTGGCAACAAGTGATAGAAGTAAGAGTATTGCCCCACATAAATTGTATTAAGTTAAATTGATTTTCAACTCAAAAGTTATGAATAGTCAGAAGTCGAGAATAATAATGAATGTAGTTGTCACTAGGTTGGAATAAAGATTCTTTGAATTGATGGTAAGGAAGCTTATAAGATATGAAAATATGTTGAGTGAGACTCATTTAATAAGTTTCGCCAAAAGTGTTAGTGTAATGATATATGTCGTGACATATGAGATCAAAACGTGATCTAGTGGTGTATGTCAACAACGTCATAGTATATGTAACAAATAACTATGGAACAAATTCCTAAGTCTTACAGTAACATAAGTGTACACCCTTGCTAAGTTCAGCTTTCCCCTATAGTTCTAAATCTTTATCCCTAACCAGATGACAAATATTCCTATTTACTTTTTTATCCGTATTTGTCATGATTTCCATTTACCAAATGACTTATCAACATTGACATTTTTTTGCCTATTACTAAGATGATCAGCCAAAGTAACAAACATATGTTATTAAATCATATGACAAAATAAATCACTAAAATAACATCACATTACACATTTAACTTCACATTGCTCAACATAAATAAAGTTAGCTCATAATGAGTTGAAGAAATACATCAATATAAGCTTTCAAGCTTAAAATTTCTAAACAACGAGGAAAAGAACATTTAAATCTAAAAGTGTCAATTTTACTTCCTGCAGTCTTCAACCAGCAAAAAGCAAAAGATGGCATGCCATATTGAATGTTATCTGTTAAGAGTCCCACATCGGACAATATATGGCCTGAACATGTCCTTATAAGTGGGGGCAATCCTCACCCTATAAGCCGGTTTTATAGGGTTGAGTTAGGCCTAACCACACTTCTTAACATGGTATCAGAGCCTCGTTTAAGATCCGGTGGGCCACCTTCTATGGTTTCCGCTATCGGGCCACCCGCCATTTATTTCCACGCTCCAGTTGTCTAGTCCTGGGCGTGAGGGGGTGTGTTAAGAGTCCCACATCGGACAATATATGGACTGAACATGTCCTTATAAGTGGGGGCAATTCTCACCCTATAAGCCGGTTTTGTAGGGTTGAGTAGGCCTAACCACACTTCTTAACATGGTATCAGAGCCTCGTTTAAGATCCGGTGGGCCACCTTCTATGGTTTCCGCTATCGGGCCACCCGCCATTTATTTCCACGCTCCAGTTGTCTAGTCCTGGGCGTGAGGGGGTGTGTTAAGAGTCCCACATCGGACAATATATGGCCTGAACATGTCCTTATAAGTGGGGGCAATCCTCACCCTATAAGCCGGTTTTGTAGGGTTGAGTTAGGCCTAACCACACTTCTTAACATTATCCTTCAGAAATGGTAGGGCGAGAGGGACGTCAGAGACGTGTTCAACTACTCTTCCTTCTAGGTGGAATATTTTCTCTAAGTTGTAACACCCTAATTCTCCAATGGTAATTTAGTAAAATCAGAGTAAATTATTTTCAAAATGATATACAACAATTAGGATGCTACACTTCGTCAACACTTTTCGGATGAACAGACAAACAACTTCAACTTAGTCTTCAACTTCAACTTTATTAATGTAGCGAAAGGAAATCATGCTTATTACAAAAATATTCTCTGACGATATCGAAAAACATTTCTTCAAAATAAAATAGAGTTTATAATACTCAACATAATCACTAAAATAAAACAACAAATAATAAAGTAAACAAGCGTTCATCCTCCGGTGTTACATATCAGAGCACTGACGCCAAACCAAAATAATAAAAAAAAGCTATTTCTTCTAAACTCCGCATCTTAGCTACTTCGGGTCATCTGTCGTTACCAATATAAAGGTAACATTCAAACAAAAGGGGTAAGAATTCAAATCATTATAGAAATAAACAATAATGAACAATGTATAACAACATCAACCAAAAAATTCATCACCTTGCATAATCATGTAAATAACATATCTCAATCTATTTCACATATTCAATTATACGACATGACTCAACAATTTAATCTCCAAAAGAATCGAATACAATTGTCACAATTTATAACGATTCACATAATTATAGCACATAACACATATATCGCATATATCCCACATACCACCAACGTGACAATTAACAAATTATCACATAATACGCATAAAAGCAAACATCACATAACAAAAATATGACTCCAATGCAATCAATGCGACTCATGCATGTGGTACCAATGTGAACATCAAGCTCACTCGCTCCCGATTCCATATTCAAGAACCAGAGCCACGCTTTTGATCCAAACAAGACCAAAGCCCACTAATATGAACATATAGTCCATCGCTTCCGATCCACATAGCAACAAAAACACTTCTATTTTCACACAAGGATCAAAGCAACAAACTAGAATAATAAGATTCTCCATGAATGCATGTGCAACAAGACCAACAACATATGCGATTAAGATTATCTCTTGCAACAACACAAGGAACAATGGTTAAAAAGGAAGTTAGATTAAACGAGGGGATAAATGAAGAAGAAAAACTTCTCTTTCTTGAGTTCACAATGGAACAAAAGAAATTTCTCCTCTATCTCTTCTTCCGAAACATGTAACACCTCTTCCACGAGGGAAGGAACTTTTGATTTTTCTCCTAAAGAGACCAGACACATATGCACATATATAACCAAGGTTAAAAGACTATTCCACCCTTCATTTAATTTAAGAAATCTTCATCATGTCCTTTTTCCCTAATTTAAGAATAATTCACTTAAGAAGAAAATAACTCTCGGTGAATTTTATAATAGTACCCCTTCCATAACAACTTCCTTGCTAAATAGAAGACCTTTTCTCAAAGTATTATGATTAAAGATGTGAGAAAATTAAATATTTTAGAGATAGAATGAGAGAGAGGAGGGTGAGATATATCATGTTTATGGATATTTAGAAATGAGGGCGAATGCCTCTATATATAATCTAGAGGATCCCTAAAAAGGAAACAATCCCTGGGCAAAAATTAATTCACCTAATCGATTAGGTACCACAAATAATTGGTAGTTTGAGCCCAATTTAAAAGGTTTTGATAGAGAGTCATTTCCATTCATTAAGACATTGTCACAATATATTATAGAGTTTTCCTGCCCTTATCTAATCGATTAGTCACTTGGTCTAATCGATTAAGTAGTTCAAAAAAATTGCCCTAATCAATCTCAGTGTTTCTAATTCATCTGGATAGGCTCTAAAACATTTTTGGATGATTCTATTTTAAAATTATAGGCTTCAAAAATAATATTTATGAGTGTGTGATTTAGCCATGCTATTTTACAAATAAGCCCTTGTGTTCTTACAGAACACTAGACACTCATACACAAACATACAAACTTTCACACTTCCTCTCTTTCACACTTTAAAGCTTCAAGTTATTTTTCCAGATATAGCAATAACAATATCACTTTAATTGAATCTTCTTGAGTATGAGGCTTGAAATATCTTCAAGTCACATGCCATCATTCAAAGATAGTGTTGATGATCGTTAAACCATAAATCTTCAACTTTATTTGAAGTAATAGTTTAATTATCTTTCAACTTTATTTTTCTTTAAATTTTTAATAAAAAATAATAATTTAAATTATTATTGAAATAAATAGAATTATAAATAAGATGGAAATCCAATTATGCACATAATATTTACCACATCATTATTTTAGTTGACACGTCATAAAAAATGAGACTCAAATAATAATAAAAATAAAGTAGGGAATTAAAATCCCAAAAAAAATGAAATGAAGGGACCAACAAATTAAATTTTAAAATGGGAGGATGAAAACTCAAGTTATTTTATATCATTTATTTCATAGATGAGTGTGATATTATATAAAACTTTAGAATTAAACTCTAATTTGATAATGCTTTTTTTGTTTATATAAAAAGTGAAAAGAAGGTATTATTGTGAACTGAACGCTGCGTTTAGAGGATAAAATCGAGAGAAGAATCAAGACGTGAGAAGCGGCTGATATTTGGTGCTGTTATACTACTACTTGTTTGTTATTTTCTCTCCTCATTCATTCCATATCGTTATCGTCTCCTTCTTCTTCTTCGTCTTCCTCTCTAGGGTTTTCACTTCCCCACTCTATTTTCACTTTTCACCTTTCGCTAGATCACAATTTTCCTCTCCCAAGGTAATGCAATCGATCCTTTTCATTCCAATTCCAATTCGAAGTAGCTCTCGTTGATTTTTCGGAAAATTAGCGTATATTTTTCGTTTGTGATTTTATTGAATTTATGCATGTTAGTTTAATTTGATTTAATTCGTTCTAGAGCAAACACTTTGTTTGTGATGATTTTTTGATTTTGTTTTGAATTGGAGAGTGTTGAAGCTGTTTCTATGGTTGATTTTGTTTGTGACTGTGTTGTGAACTATTTCAGGTGCGTTTTGTTTGTAAATTGTAATTGTGTACTCTATGGTTGATGATTAATGCTAATGGTTGGAATGTCGAATAATTTGGTTTCGGAGCCTGTTACGAGCCGGCAGATGGCTCAATTGGAGCCTATTTTGAACAAGGTTGATTCGTCGGGACTCTTGCATCCTGTAGCCAGTGATTCCATGTCGCAGAATCAGGGAACTTCGAATGGTGAACCTAAGTCTCAAGGCTTACCGCTTTCTAACCAGCAGGGTGGCCGTGTAGAAATGCAGGCTGGAAATACGGGAGTGCATCGGATTCTTCCCCAGAAACAACCCGTGCAAATGGGGCCACGTCAACTGTCAGCTGCTCCTAAGCGGAAGGCAACAATTGAGCTGCCTTCTGGTAGCTTCATAACACCTAGTAAGCGGGAAAAACCAGCAGCTCACAGAACTTGGACACAGCAATCATCAAGCAGAGGCTCTCAACAGATGCAATCACCGACAAATGCTTCTAGAGCACAGCATTCGGCAGCATTTAGTAAGAGAAAAACACAAATGGAGTCTACCTCCAGCAAACCTGTGACGCCCCGGTCCTCAAATTCTAAGAGTCAGAGTGCACAGATGAAAGAATCCTCCAAGGTTCAAACTGAATCATCTGAGAGTGTTAGGTCCAAAATGAGAGAGTCATTAGCTGCTGCTTTGGCGTTGGTATCCCCGCAAGATAAATCTCTGGTCTCAAATGATGACAAACCAAATGATGCGGCCAATAGCTCTCACTGTGCTGAATCCGCATCTGCATCTGCCGACTCTGCTCCAGAACAAAAGCAGGAAATTTGTCAATCTGTTAATTCCTCTTTAGCTGTGGCTGATTCTGCTGGCCCTGTGATGGGTGAGCACATGAGTAATACATCTATTGGAGATTTTTCTGAAAAACCTAAGGACTATGAAGCGGGATTCACAAATGTGTTAAACAATGAAGATATGTTGAGTTCTGACAAGCAAGATTTCCAGTCTAACTACACTTTGACTACTGATGATCTTCCTTTCAGTGACAGTTTCTTTGTGAAAGACGACCTTTTGCAGGGAAATGGTCTTTCCTGGGTATTACCTGATATGGACCATATGATGGACATGGATGACCAAAGGGAAACTCAAACTATGATGGAGAAGAAATTGGAACCTGAGGTACCAGGTGGAGTTTGTAAGGCAGTGGTCCCTTTACCTGAACTTTTAGCATCAAGGATAGAAGCAGAGCTCTTCAAACTGTTTGGAGGTGTGAATAAGAAATACAAAGAGAAGGGAAGGTCTCTTTTGTTCAACTTGAAAGATCGCAATAATCCTGAACTCAGAGAAAGGGTTATGTTTGGTAAAATTCCTCCCGAACAGTTATGTTCCATGACTGCAGAGGAACTTGCTTCAAAGGAGCTTTCTGAGTGGCGGATAGCCAAGGCTGAGGAGTTTGCTCAAATGGTGGTTTTACCTGATTCAGATGTTGATATTAGACGCTTAGTCAGGAAGACGCATAAAGGTGAATTTCAAGTGGAAGTTGAACACGAAGACAATGTTCCAGTGGAAGAGGTGTCTGGTGGCAAAACTTCTGTTGTTCGAAGGCAACCAGTTAAAAAGGACGTGGAAGCCTCTTCTGCTTCTAAACCTGCCGGTGTAATCAAAAGAGATGTAAGCACTGACAATGAAAAGAGCAACTTACAAACGGACAATCAATTTTCCATTACCATTTCTTCCAATGACGGGACTGATCCAATGCAAGGGCTTATGACAGATGATGATGCATTGAAGGACCCCGACTTTCTTCCCCCAATTGTATCTCTTGATGAATTCATGGAATCCCTTGATTCTGAGCCACCATTTGATAATTTAGCCGCAGAGTCTGGAAAGGCATCTACCTCAGACAAGGATGTTTCTGGGGTTGGAACAAAATCAAAATCTTCAGATTTAATTCCAAGTGAGAAAGGTGATGCCAGTGCTAATAAGTCTGGTAAGCTTCAAAGCACAGATGCTGAGGAAGAAAAAAAAGTTAATGCTGAAGCTGGGTCCATTTTGTCTGATACAAAATACAGTGAAATTCGATCTGACACCAAGCTGGCTGATGGTCATACCAAGGAAATGTCAATTGATGGCCAAAAATCAACATCCAATAATGCTGAGTTAAGAGCTAGTCAGTTTCAAACAGAAGAGAGAGATGGCAAGGATAATGTGTCGAAAACTACAGTTCCCATTAAGGGTGAATGCCTTTGGGAGGGAATGCTTCAGCCAAACATCTCAACCACTGATTCAGTCATTAGCATCTTCAAAAGGTAGTCTACTACCATTTTTTAGTACATTTTTATCGAAAACTGTTCCTTTGCTCTGAACTCAATCTGAATATTGTGCAACTGATTAATTCTCTTATATAGCATGTTAAGCAAAAAAAATTTAAACTGTGTACAAAAGAGGTGAAAGATCAATAATATCAATTCACTTTTAGGATACTGTTGTTTCATCCAACTTATGGTAACTAGGCATGTTCATCTCAGAGTATATTTGATTATTTGTGCTTTTCAATGGCTTCCTTGTCTATTCAAACAATCCCAAAGGTGGCTTTCAAATCCTGTTTTATGTTTATCTCGAAAAGGGTGAAAAATATCTTTTTGAAATTAGACTATTATTTTTGTTCCTTTTTCCCCTAAAGAGGTCTATGTTGTGGGGGTTGATGTGTTCCACAATAGACTGTATTCATTTTCTTCTTATTTCATTGAAAAAAAAGAAGATATTTTTGATCTGTACTGTTTGAAGAAGATTAATATTTCTCATGTTTTTCCTTTTCCTGATCTTACATTATATTTTTTGTGAAGCGGCGAGAAAACTTCTACCAAAGACTGGCCTGGATTTCTCGAGATTAAGGGAAGGGTTCGGCTGGAACCGTTTGAAAAATTTCTGCAAGAGCTTCCACAGTCAAGAAGTCGTGCCATCATGGTATCTCAAGTTTTCTTTTGTTGTGCTAGACTTGTGTATCACCTGTTTATCTCACCAGCCATATATATAGCAATGATTAAAAACTGTTGCAGCTTGATACTAATTTTTTCTTTTCATCACATTTTTCGTATGGTAGATTTGTGTATTGCCTGTTTATCTCACCAGCCATATATAAAGTAATGATTAAAAATGAAAAAAAATAATGCAGCTTGATGCTAAGTTTTTGTTTCAATCACATGTTTAAACAATATCATTGTGAATTACAGTGTGCTTTCTTCTTTTTCCTTTGTTGATGCGATGATGTAGTCACTAGAGTAGTACTAGTTGGTAGTTGGGGACGATTAATGACTGATTTTTAAAGTTGTCAGGATAAAACAAAGAAAATGCCTTGTTATGAGGGAGAAAATGAATTTTAGCATCTGTATAACTTGAAAAAACAGTTCTCACAGTTAAATTGGATTACAAGATTCATTTTTTTGTTATTGGTAAATACTCTTAAGATGCGGCAAAATTGCGTAGATAATAGCATTGTGAATTATTGCGTGCTTTCTTCTTTTCCTTTGTTCATGAGATGTAGTCACTAGAATAGTAGTAGTTGGTGGCTGTGTATGATTAATGACAGATTTTAAAGCTGTCAGGATAAAACAATGAAAATGCATCGTTATGAGGGAGAAAATGAATTTTGGATTCGTATAACTTGAAAAAACATCTGTCACAGTTAAATTGGATTAAAAGATTCATTTTTTGTTGTTGGTAAATACTCAAAGATGTCTGGCAAATTGGTTAGAACAGATTCTCGTTTTCTTGGTATGTGTCTTTACAACTGCTCAATCCCAGAAATTCATGCACACACATGTATGAAATGTTGACAGGAGTTTTATGAAAGAATCTCCCCATTAGACTCTCCTATTTTAGGGGAGGCTGGTGTGGGGGGTGGATGTGGGGTATGAAATGACCCTTAAGGCTTAAGTTTGGTGTGGATGATATACATGGCATGATTTCACAGCTTAAAATGGGTTTAGTAACGTAGTTTAAGTGTATTTCCCCCACTGAAGCCACTTGCTTTTTTATTTGAATATTAACATAACTAATAGAGAGCTCTGTATATGATGAAAACTTGTTTCACACGTAATTTTCTTTTTGTGCTATGTATATATATTTGCAAAGTTTCTGTCAGCAAACAAAAAGTTAATAAAGTTTCTTTGTATGGCAGGTTTCACATTTTATTTCTAAAGGGTCAACCCCTGAGGAGCAAGCAACTCTCCGTGAGGTAGTGATAATTAGTATTAGGTTGGTTAATTATCCCAATTTTTAGCTGTGGATTGTTCTTTATAATTAGGTAATTTTGCATGCAGGTGGCTGATTCTTATATTTTGGACGAGAGAGTGGGATTTGCAGAACCTGTGCCCGGAGTTGAACTTTACTTTTGCCCACCTCATAAGAAAACAGTTGAAATGCTCAGCAAGATACTTTCAAAGGAACAAATTGAGGCAGTTAATTCTATTGATAATGGTCTAATTGGTATTATTGTATGGAGAAAAACTAATATAACTACATCTATATCTCCCACTGCGCAATCACACAACAAACATAGCTCTAAAAGGCATAACTTGAGTAGAAGACAGCAAGATACTAATGCGAATGCCAATTCTACCCATAATGCTGTACCCTCTATGGGGTTTAAGACCACCGACAGTGGGGATGTTGATGGTGATGACGATGACGTTCCTCCTGGATTTGGGCCACCGGCTGCCCGAGTTGAGGATGACCTCCCGGAGTATAATTTTTCCAGTAGTTCAAATCCGTCACACTTGGTTCAAAAACCTATGGGACCAAGTACAGTCCCATCTCACTCGGTTGGTCAAACCCCTTCCCGTCCTGCACAACATATGAGAGAACTTGTACACAAATATGGGCAAAACCAAACACCTCCCGTATCTTCGGTAAACTGGCAGGACAAATTTAGGGGGTCAATTCAACCTTGGAATGATGATGACGACGACGATATACCTGAATGGCAACCAAATATGAATCAGAATCAGTTTACTCCCCAACAAACAGTGCATAATTTTAATCTTAGACCTCCCATTATGAATCAATCATTTGTGGGTTTACCCCAGCAACCAATTTTGCCGACTCAGTATCTGCAACCCCCAACGAATGTGGCACATGCCCAACCAAATTTTGTCCCTCAGTGGGTTCCCTCTATCCATGGTAATACCAATATACATCCAAGCAATGCACCACCACCACCCTATGGAACACCTACACAAGGAACTCCGTGGTCTCATCATGTTTCTAGAAGTAGAGGACTTTAGTTTCTTTCATTTCAGTTCATTTTATTTGACTTCTCTTTTAATCTTTTATACATCTGTAGCCATGTAAACTTATGATAGTGTCAGATTCTTTTCATCTTATCTTTTTGTAACATTAATACTTTTTAGAGGTAATAGACCAAGCAAATGACTTCTTTTCATCTCCTGTTTTATCATGCGATGATTAAAGGATAGTTTCAAATTTCCGTTGCAACTAATAATTTGATATTATTTAATAAAGAACACAATTAAAGGTATAGAAACGTTCCTTTTTGACTGATATGTGCAATGTATGACCTATTGTATATTAGTATATCACTCTTGTACGAAAGCGCACAACAATAAAATGGGTCATGTCAGTGTTACACTAAAAAAATGGATGGAAAAGTTATACATCCTCAAGAAAATGACAAATGAAAAAGCAACCAAGAATTGAAAAGTAGCATAATCAATCTTGGATCAACCTCCCAAAACTCTCTTAAGTGCAGCACGTTGGTTTGATGTCAATTTTTTAGGGAACTTAACCTCAAATATGATCTTCAAATGACCCCTATGACCAGGTTCCTTTGTTATTGGCATTCCTTCATTAGAAACAATAAGCTCATAACCAGGACTCACAATGTCTTTCACTTGAACGCGAACGATACGTTTGTCGAGCGTTTTTATATTTATTAAAGTTCCTCCAATGGCTTCTGCTAGTGTTATCCTGTGGGTCACAATGAGGTCATTCCCATCTCTCTTGAACGATTCGTGAGGCTTCTCATCAATCACAAATACAAGATCTGCTGGTAGTTGATTCAATTGCTGATTCCCTTTATCCGGGAATGTGATCTTTGTCCCTTTCTTCCATCCTGGCTTTACTTCAATGCTTAATACCTCTGTTTCTTTGATTTCCCTTCTGCAATTTTTGACATCACAGACAAACAAAGGTTATCTTACAAAGTTACAACAATTGACCGATGAAACAAACATCTACAATCTGTTTTCATATTAAAACATAAGCAGTTTTCATCATTTTTATTGAAGAACTTGTTGAAATAAGCTGAAAATAGCTTATCCATGTGTCATAAACATTTTTCATGAGTTCATCTAAACAATCTCACAGAAAAGCATATCAATAAGAGTAAGATAAGTCGGAATGGGATCTTATGCAGCGTCGGCTACACAGTGCAGCCGCGCTGCATACGATCTCCAAACACAAACAAGCAAAACATACCCGTAGGCATTGGGATCCATTACAGTCCTCGAGATCTTCATTTTCCTAGTAGAACCAGAATACAACTCCTCCAAACTACAAAGCAATTTAGTCTCCACAGCCGACGGTTTCTTCGGCATATACGTCCTTTCGCTCTGTGTTCGAAAATTAAAATCTCCGCCGAACCCACCAAACGGAACACTTCCTCCACCATCAGACGAGAATCTCTTGGACCTTCCCGGTCCAGACGACCCAAAATTCAAAGGACTACTCCCAAAGAATTCCGTAAAGATATCCTCCGCAGTCCGATTAAAACCACTCGACGAATCATTCCCCGGCGGCGGCTTATCTTTTAACCCTTGTTCTCCAAGCTGATCATATAGCATCCTTCTTTGAGGATCACTCAATATCTAAAATCAATAAAATTTTCTCAGAATCCAGAAAATCACCCAATTACAAAACACCAGAACAATACAATATACATAACTTCTTTGACAAGAAATCCATAATGAACAAAAAAAAACCCTAATTTTTTTCTTCATTTTTTACGATAAATAAATCTAAAATAAACAATCAATTTCTCTCATCTGCATCCACATTCATAATCTTTTAACAACAAAATTACATTGTAAGAATAAAATTCAATTTCTTTTATAAATTATATAATTCAATTCCCAAATATCCAACAAAAAAACAAAAGAAAATTGAAAAAAATGAAATTTTTACCGCATAAGCTTCAGAAATTTGTTTGAAATTGGCTTCAGCTTCTTTCTTATTGGAAGGGTTCTTATCAGGGTGCCATTTCATGGCCAATTTTCTGTAAGCTTTCTTCAAATCATCATCGGTAGCATTTTTTTCAACCTTCAAAACGTTATAGAAATCCACACCCATTGTCAACAATTGTAAAATCAACTATTATTCTTGCAAACTTTGTGATGAACAAAGAATACAAAAAAATTGGTTGATTGAACAATTGAGAAATCTGAGAATTTTGGAATGAGAAACGATTTATGGGGTTTGGGATTTTTGTATTGAATATTACAGAAAAAGAATTTTGATTGGCATTATTATGTTGTTGTTAATGGAGAATACTAAACAGAAAATTTTGGATCATACAAAATTATATTACCGAGACTTTTGTTTTTATTAACCACTTGGATTTTACTCGTTATGTAATTTTTATTTTATATAGTATCCTAATAGTGTTTTTCAATTTATTTAGTTATTTTTTTTAGCTGAAAGTAACAAACAATGAGAATCTTCTTATATCTTTATTTTAGTTTAATTAGTGGTTTATTTTATATTTCTAAAGAGTTTATGGATTGTTAAACAAAATTTATTTTATTTTATAGTTTTAGTGACATTTTAAGTTTGTTTTGTGTTTTATTTGGCGGCGGTTGATATCTAACGTTTAATGAAAGGGGTCGGTAAGCATGTGACACGATATATCAATGACTTTTAGTTTGGTGTTGGGGTATTGGGTGGTGACATGATCATTTTATACAGTGCCAAGAGTGTGTTGAGCAAGCGACATCGAGATGATTCTTAGTTCTTTGACATGGAGATTTCACAAATGCTTTCAGCCTAGTAAATCGATCAGTTATATTGCGAGAGGCGAGAGTGAGATGCACGTTTATTTCTTTGTGGGTAGAGTTTATTTATGGTTAGACAATAAGGTTATACTTTATAGATGGACATTAGGGCCGCTCCTTTTTGCTCTTGTGCTACACCTAATTATTCATCAGATTAACGACAGTTGTAAGCTTATTCTCTATGTCTGGTATCTTAATGATGAGACCATCATAGGAGATTCAAAGGAGGTGGCTAAAGCTTTTGACACAATCTGGGAGAGCGGTCTAGGATTAGGCCTTGAAATGAATATTCATAAAACTGATATCTTTTGGCCTTCGATACTAAACTTTATGGAAATTTGTTTCCTTCGAATATTGGGAGGCTGATATTGGGGATGAACTTGCTTGGAAGAGCTGTTAGTTGAGATGAAGGCTTTATCATGGGGTTGTCCATGAAAAGAGCATCCAAGACTGTTGAGTTAATGCTTCTTCTACAACAATTAGGGGATCTTTAAAGTGAGTTTCTTCTACTTTGATATCACATGAGTATCGCCAAACTCTTTTTTGGCCTTAGAACATGTCAACCTAATCATATGTAGAAAGTAACTATTTGGTTTAATAAAGAGTTGAGAAAGCTGGTTGAAGACATCATGGTTGGTGAAGGTCCTTTCTTTGAGGACTTTCAATGAATAATGT
The DNA here is from genome assembly GCF_029867415.1 of Vicia villosa. Lineage (NCBI taxonomy): Eukaryota > Viridiplantae > Streptophyta > Magnoliopsida > Fabales > Fabaceae > Vicia > Vicia villosa. The sequence continues at coordinate 20,879,618 of NC_081182.1, read as the reverse complement.
CTTCTTTACCTATTAGAGTTGGGGGATTAGGTTTGTACTCGGCAGTAGACGTGCCTCTTAAGGGTTTGTGACTTCTAGAGCCCAATCTTGGGTGTTATAGAATCTAATATTAAGAGACAATGAGATATGTGGCATGGACCTTGATTTTGACAGAGCTTTGGATCGTCTTAGTGTTGTGATTCTAAATTTTGACCTTAACAGTTTTACTATCAAGAACACTGTCCATCTTAAAGCACAATATCGTTTGGCGAGTTTCCTTTTGAGTAAAAGTGTTCAAGACATGGATGTAAAGGTAGACATGACCACAAGCCATGAAGCAATTTTTGGTTGTTTGCAAGCTGCACATGCTCAAGATTTTCTCCTTTCTATCCCTATTGATGATCTAGGCCAACATATATCATCGGTAGAGTATCATACCATCCTTAAATACCGGCTTATGATTCCCTTATTTTCTATTAATGAGATTTGCCCTGTTTGCTGCAAGGCGTGCATAGATACATTTTGGAACATGCCATTCACTGTAAAGAGCTTACATGATTAAAATATCAACATGACTTTGTTAACGATATCTTATTTGATATATTTTGGTGTGTCTGGGTATATGTGAAGAAAGAGGCACTTGCGAATTTCTTGATTGAACCATATAAGAGGAGATTGACACTTAGGTCATCAGATGTTTTAGTGTATGAGTGGATAGGGGGGAAACATGCATGTGTAGACTTAGTTAGGGTTTCTCCACTAGTGGAACTGAAGACACGAGGATGATGTACTTGTAAGAGATAACCTCACTATTGAGGCATCACCCATGCGGATAGAGGATCGAGAAGTGAAGGAACTGCATGGTAAAGAGATTACCTTGGTGAATGTAGCTTGGGAAAACCCAACTGGTGGAATCATGACTTGGGAGCTTGAGAGTCAGATGAGGGATTCGTATCTGAATCTATTTAATTAAGGTAATTTTGGAGGGTAAAATTTTGTAAGTGAGAAAGATTTGTAACACGCCGGTTTTTGATTTATTATGATTTGTGTGCATTCATTTAATTATTGGGTAATATTAATTAAATAAATATGGGTGATGAGAGTGTGTGACCTTGAGGTGAGAGTGTGGAGAGTAATTAGAGGCTGATAGAGTTTAATTAAAATTATTAGAGGTCTAGACCAGTAGTGGAAATTATGAGAAGTATAAGGGAGGAAAGAGTAGGAGGGATAGGAGTTTGAGTCACAATTATAATAAGATATATCATAATGATATAAATTAGGGGCATAATCTAAGTTAGGGGTTTTGGTTATCAATACATAGAAACTTTGGAAAAGAGACAAAGAGGCTAGAGGCCAAGGGAGAACATGAAGCTTTGAGTGAGAGGAGAATATTCTACTAGTTCAGATTCAGATTACTTGCTAGGAATTGAGGTAAGGGAGATAATTGAATCAATAACAGGTATATGCAAGTGAGATAGAATGAGGAGTCTTTAACCTTCAATAGGGCATTGGGTTTTGATTTGATTTTATAAATTGTTGTTAATCGATAATATGTGTTGTGAATGTTGATGAAATTCATGCACTTTGATTGGTGATATTTTCTATTTTGATGTGTTAATGTGTTTTCACCATTGTTGAGATTTTGAAGGTTTTAGGTATAGTTGTAAAGCCATGAAAATTGTCAAGTAAATGTGTTAGATTAATGAATTGGAATGTGATAATTGCTGTATAACATGTGGGATAATTTTGTGGATTATTTTGGGTTATTGAGATTAATAATTTTATGCACAAAACACATTGAGATGGACATTCAGTTTGTTCAGGAGAAGGTCGCTCGTGGTCAAGTCCACGTTCTCCATGTTCCTTCTTGCACCAAATTGTTGATATCTTCATCAAAGGCCTTTCTAAAGTTCTCTTTGATAATTTTTGAACTAGTCTAAGTTCCCGTCAATCTCTTTGCTTCGACAACGGGGTATGATAAAATATATATTTATATTTGTATATAAATCTCACATCGGCTATAACAATAGAGATATGAAAGAATATATATTTATATACGAGGAAAAATATTTTTACTCTAAGATTAAATTATTATAACTTATTTCACATCTTGAGTTCTTGACCATTAATTATTCTTAATATGATGATTGAAAATAATAACTAATAGTTTTCTCTATCCATACTCATATATATTCAACTCAATCCAACTAATTAAAATTTTTAATATTAAAAATAGTGCTAACAATACATATTTCCCTCATTATACTTTGTTTTCAAACATTAAACCTTTTATTAAAAGAATCTTACATAGATAGAAACCACTCAAAAAGTATAGAAACGGGATTGATTATATCACATGCGACTTTGTTGGGGGTAAATACTGAATTTAACTTTAAAAGTTGTAGGATAATGTTATAGAAGAGGGTGATCGAATTCGACGAGTTGCAGTGTTGAGCAGCAATGGTTTTACACTCTCTATGCCTCTCTCCCTGTCCTTCCAACAACAACCTTATTCTTCCCAACAACAACAACCTTATCTTCAGGAACAACAACAACAACAATAACACTTCTAAGGTAGTAATCCTTAACCAAAACAAATCCGACCAAAAAAGAGACTTTTCAACTTCTTCTCTAAAACCCACTTCACAAACCAGAAGAGATTTGATGCTGTTAGGCCTCACTTCACTATCTCTAACATGCCTTCCATTGTCTGGTATCTCTCTCGCTATCTCTCTTGCATTTTCTGCTAGATTTGAGACACATTTGTTTTATCATCATAATTCTGTTATGTCTTGTAGCAACTCATGCTGGAGAAGAAGAAGACCCCAAAATGGCTTCCTTTACAGATGAAGTCAATGCCTATTCTTATCTTTACCCTGTTGAGCTTCCTTCTAAAAAATTTGTCTTCAAATGGTAAGTTTGCCAACTATACTACTTGCATTTTCAGATTCATTGAATAACTGATGTATTTGATCTCAATTATAAACCGAGTACACCGTTACTCAATGTATCTAAAAAAAAATTATAATAGTGTGTGGCATGAGTATGTGTTAATGGAACTATAATTGAAGTAATTGGTTTACAACTCCATTTTTTGCCTGCAATTTTTCATATACTGTTATGGGAAAAGCTAACTCTTTCCATATATTTAAAGGGTAGAATCCCGAAAGCCAGAACGATATTCATCAGCCGCACCACTTTCTCGTAAGTTTCCCTCTCTTTCTTTTCATGGAAAAAGTTTATCTTATCAAAGAATTTCAGAATTGAGATTGTGTTTTGTTGCAAACTTCTTAGCATTATCACAGTACTGATTTTCTGCATAATGATTTTGGTTGATTGTTATGTAGTTTAGTTTCCCTTTTTTTCGATAAAAATTTCTCTGTAAATTCCATGCAGCTAATGCACGGCTGCGAATTGTGTCTGAACGTGTTGATATCTTTGACAACCTCATCATTTCCGTCACGGTATTTCCTTAACCTCAAACTTGTTGCATCAAATTATATGTATTCGTTCAATGCTTTATCAGTTATTTTTGGCATTAAATTCAGATAGGCCCTCCAAATGCAAGCCTTATAAACTTGAAGGATAAGAGCAAATGGACTGCAAAAGATGTCGCTGATTCAGTTTTAGCTGATAAATCTTCACTGGTAACTGATTGCTCCTTTCTCATAGATTTTTGTGCTCGTGCTATTCTTAACTTTTGAAGTTTCGTATTTGAAATGCTTTATGCTGCTGAAAGGTGATTTGTCTGTGATATGTAATGAAAATCCTTCCAACTTGTTTTTGATATTTACAATATTTTGCAGCGAGTTACTTCAACCGAGCGCTCTGCTGAGAGTTCAGTCCTCGACGCACATACCGATGAAGTAAGCTTTACACATCATTGTTATTTCATACTTACTGGTTTCCACCACATCGACAATGAGCATGTTGCATTGTATATATGACTGTTCAGTAAATGAATTTGACACGAGATTGAAAATTTTGACGCATTTACATATTTTAGATCAAATGTATGCACTGTTGAGTTTATCTGTCTCCTCACAGATTGATGGTGAACCTTATTGGTACTATGAATACCTTATCCGAAAATCGCCTAATACAATGGTAAGTATTTCTTATTCGTGAATTTTTTTCGTTTTGTGATAGTTGTGGTGTATGTGATTGTGATTATTACTTTGGACTTGTGAATGATGGTTTTGTACAGTCTGAAGAATCAGGAATTTACCGGCATTATCTAGCTTCAACAGCAGAAAGAGATGGTATTGCCTCTCAAATTATTGCTACTTTAGTATTGCAAACATGCATTATCTCACATCAAGTATCAACTGTTACTAATTGTCATTGATTTCAGGTTATCTGTACTCGATCAGCGCTTCAACCCTCAGCCCGCAATGGAAAAAAGTACATACTCTCTTCCTCTTACACGGTGTTTGAGTGTGTGCTCATTTACATATTACACTCGTCTAAATGATTCTAATAATTTTTTTATGCAGATGGGGCCATTATTTCAACAGACAGTGAGTTCGTTCCGCCTTGTCAGTCCAACGGAAAATTATGTTCCTCCTTTCAAAGATCCCTGGAGATTTTGGTGAAAACTCAAATTTTGTTCTTATTGTATTCATGTATTAACCTTTGCGGGGTGGAAAAAATTCATGTAAACATATTATGTTCTTTGAAGACCGAGATTTTGAATGACATCTCTTATTCATCGAGTTATTTCAGTAATTTCCAGATCCCTACTCAAATGATTTATGAATTCATTATCTAGCCTATTAACAAGCTCAATCTGAGCAAAAGAATGATACATAGTTATCTACTTTGTAGTTACATCCACCCTTTCCTTTAAAGGGAAGGTGCAAGTTTCATATACCTAAACCTAAGGTAAGAGCAACAAGTCCTAGGTTGTAGCATAATATTCAAAAAACAGGCATAGTATTGGAGAAGATTGTAGGCGCAAATGCAAGCGACTTGTGAGTTGATAGCTCAAAGACCAGTGTGTTGCCATTTCTGAATCCTTCATTTGTCTAGTCACTCTGGCCTGCAACAAAAACAATTGCTTTCTCAATGAGTAACACTAGTTAAAACCCCAATAAGTAGCTTATGAGAAGCCGGTTGACATAAATAGCCATGTCCAGATTGAGGGCATGTCTGGTGTCCGACACTGACATATGTAGTTACATTCAATCATATCATTTTCTCAAATTATTAACGGTGTCGATGTGTCAAAGTTCTGACCATGCTAATGCATTGTAGTCTTGAGAAGTAGCAAAATTTTGAAAGATAAACTAGTTTTATTGTCATTACCTGAAGACCTTTTCCAAGCTGTACTTCAAATTCTGTTCCAAATGTTAAATTACCGGCAAGAAACTCAAAAGTATCTACCATAGCACCAGAAGATACTAAACTAGGAATCTGAGGCGAGTGCATTATCCGCCAGCTAGCATTGCCAAACTGACCCTTCTTTTCTATCCGCGGCATTAACTTTTGAAGAGTAGTGGTTGCAAGCTTTTCAAGTGTAAGTTGACCACTGCCTTTCGAAATGGATTCTGCTAACTGACTCTCAATTTTTCTGACAGTCTGCATAGGTAGAATATATTGATAAGACCATGCTGCCGGAAGCCGGAAGTCGAATGACAAAGTTTTGAGCTCCAAATTTATCAAACAGGATAACAGATAGTAGAATCTTTTACCTCAATAGGTGATAATGTATCTTTTTCCACACTGCCGTGCCAATTGCTAGCCCTGCCTTGAATCTTATATTGGAACTGAGATCCAACCAACGCTAAATCTAGCATTGGATCTAATCCATACTCAGGCTCAAACTTTGCGATATTCAGATGATCCCGTGTTAACCTCACCTGATTTTGAAATAAATTTTATCAACGAAGGCATAAACTTGTGTTGCAACATGGAGGCATAAAACAAACTCATCACACAAACCTGTGTTGCAAGTAGCTCAACTTCACCATTCTCGAATACCAATATGCCCTTAGGTGTTATACATTTGGGATGTGAGAGACCATTTAACTCAAGCTCTCCACTAACAGTAAATATAAGAATCCAAGGATAAACTATCTTCAATTCTGGTCCGAGCACAAGCTTCAAATCACTAAGGCGGGTTTCTATACTTGGTTTTATCCGCATTTTCTCCACGTCCTTATCAACATCACTTGACCCTTTTCAGAAGAGAGAGATATCATTATATATACCGTAAAGCAATAATTCTGAAAGATATAAGTAAAAGGGAGAAGATCAAATGCTAAACTGGTTAAAATGTAAAGTATTACCACCAGAGCTCGAGGATTGAGGAGATTTGGTCGTCAAAGCAGATCTTGAACCAAAATACTGTGAAATATATCTTGAAGCAAATTCACGACTATCACTTCCAGCAGAAAGTGCAGACTGATTTGAAGCAAGGGCTTGAATATCGCCACTACCCGCAGCCCGTGGCAAATATACATCTCCACGACTAAGTTTAACATTCCCAGAAATGATTGGTTGCAATATTGAACCAGTTATTTGCAACTGGGAGTCAACCTGAGCACTGACAGAAGTCGAAAAAAGTTATCTTGCCCAAAGTCAATAATAATTTAGATTTAATAGTCATATTTATATACATCAATGAATAAAAAAATCAACCTTAAAATGTTTTCCACGTGCACTCCTAGAACATCGCACTTCAACTCAATTTTGTCATCAATGGTTTCTTCACTAGTTCTGAGAGGAAGGTTCCCTTTTACAAGCAGTTTCCCTTTTCTGCCTAGCCTACTCTCCAGTGAGGTGATTGATAACCTGTTTGATTTCATTTGAATAGTACCACCAAAGTTGGTTAGCGGATTTCGAAACACTGGTGAAGATATAGACGCCCGGTGGAATATTGCATAGCCATTAAGCAATGGTTGATCAACTGTACCTCTCACCTATAAAATCAATCAACACAACAGGATTTAGAGAAGCGAAGCGACTAAAAATGAATAATTATATGACAATTATATTGACCAGACCAACCTCGAGCATGACATCAGCATTTCCATGAAGCCAATCGGCATAGGGAGTTAAAGCTGATATCAGCATCATTCCCCCATCTTTTATATCAGCATCAACCCTGACCTCTCCAACATCTAAAATTTGCGAATATAAACCTTCAAGGCTTTTTGCTAACTGACTGTTCCAAACCTCTTCATTTCTGTCTCTAAAAGTGTTCTTGTTGCTGGCATCGGCAGCGGTTCCTCTATTTTTCTTCCTCGCCCAATCAGGAAACAACGTAGCCCCGTTCTGATCTAATTCTTCATCTTGCTGTAACATGCTATTTTGAACAAAAGTAACAGGAATACTTCCTTGAATTAATACATGACCATTTTGGATTGTAGGCTCAAATTTTGCATTGAAAAGAAAACGGCTGGTTGATGTTAAAGAAGCAACAACTTCTGCTCGTTCAAGATCGATTCCACCAACGGAACCATCGAGGAGCCTTATTTGCACATCACATTCTGGTTTTGCTAAACTTCCTCTAAGATCTCCTTCCATATGCAAGACACCCTTAACCGTTGCTAACAATGGCTCCAAAGAATGAACAGAATCTGTTGCTGTAGATTCAACAAGCTGAGCAACGGTTGGGACCAGGCTAACTGGAAAGTTTAAGACCGCAAAATGAAGGTTGGTTTTAGGCCCTAACAGATTTCCATCAGCATGAATGGTGGCATTATCATTCTGGATCAAAAAATTCTTCACGTCCATGCCATTATCATTACTATAAGCACCAACTGCCACGACACACTGAGTTTTGTAGTCTCCCAATTCCCAGTCTTCCCCGTGAATGTCAAATTTTGCCTGAAATGACATCAACAAAGAATTTTGGTATTCATAAAGTTGAAAATTTATGCCAACTCCATGTAATAATGATACAAACAATAATGAGTTTTTACCAGGGTGTCTCCATCCCCTCCGCCACTTGCACCGACAGAGCCATGCCAACGACCTTTGAGATCAAATAAATCTGGCAGATTTATATCTTCAAGAACAGCATCATGTGATGAAGCATAATGTCCCATTATTAACTGCAATTTAAACGCAATTAAAGACAACGAAACCTCAATGTTTGCAGTGAATTTCATTAATATTACGAAAATATGAACATTGCATGCACTCATCAAGTATTGTGGCTATTGAAAGGAAAATAAGATTATAGGGATCCCTTGATGATACCTCAAGCAGTTGTTCAGTGCTTGTTGAATATAATCCCACCGACTGCAAACTTCGAATAAAAAAATCCTACAAACGTTAATGAGGCAACAGTTAGTTATTTCTCTCATATTTCTCTATTTGGTACCAGTTTCGATAAAAAAACATCCAAGACATAAAACATAATACCACCTTTGATCTAGAGAGAACAGTTGGGTCCATGCTTCGAGAAAGAAGCCTTGCAAGAGGAAGCATCTCAGCAATCTCCGCTCTACATACTTCAAGTTTCATTCTCCACCTGCCCATCGAGGATATAAGACTACTAAGATTCCTAGACACATGACTTTTCAAAAAGCCGTCCCCTTTTCCATCAACAGGGTTGCAATTGCGGTTTCCAGGCAACACATATTCTCCTTGAAGTTCATAATGACTGTTGCTTTGTTCGAAGATAACTTTTTCAATTGTGATCTGAACGAAAGAACATTAACAAACAATCAGTATCCTCAAACAAAATGCAAAAACAGCTTTACCAATACAACATACAAAAGAACAAGGTTGTTACTACGGCTAAACATTGATTTCATATGATGGAAGCCAGTGAACAGCTGTGATTAAAATAACAAGCTTAAGGTTACTATAATGAAACCATGGTGGGTCCAAAACTCAATGGTCCCAGGATCTAAACTTGGCTTTGATACCAACTTGAATAATATAGAATGAATGACTTGTATTTTACAACGAGGTTGCAGAAATATATATACTAGAGGGACAGTCATAGTTACTCACAACATCTCCACTCCACCTAGCCGCCACATCTAGTGATTTACCAAGAACACCAATGAATTTTGGCTTAAGAACAGATAGGATTCCGTGTCCTCTTCTTTTTTGAAGATTAGCCTGGATTTCCGCCTGAAAAATACCAACCAAAAAGCAGCATGTATTATTTTCACTACAAGATCATTAAATAATGCATCGACCAAGTCATAATTCAGACAGAACTGAACATAAAAATAGAGCGTTGAAGAGATAAAATAAAAAGCAACAAAGTCGAAATTTGCACATTGTTACGGTGAAAACCTTGTCTAATCTCCCTAAGGTCAACCTCATTATGAATTTATGTTCCAAATATGCATAGGAGGAGGGCATAGATACGAACGACAATGACACAGACACAGACACGTGAAGTCAAATACATAAAAATGGGCTTACCCTCTGAATAACCCCCCTGAGAGAAGCAAGCTCCAGCTCATCTAGTGGAAAATTTTGTACCTCCAAACTAGCTGAAAGACTTTGTTGGATATTGACACTGGCCCCCATTTTCCCTTTTTGAAGTGAAATAAACAACAGTTGTCCGCTTTTCAGATCATCTTCATCACTGGACTGTAGTGGCCTGATAAATTCCACTTCAAGACTTTCATCAGGTCTACCGGAGGTATCCAACTGCATACCATAAAATTATCTATTAGAATTCTTGTCCATGATTATATTGCATTGACGAATGAGCTACTACCATGGAGTCTAATGCAATATAATTTTATGGAAGACCGAGTTTTATTCCCTACCTTGATACATTCAGGAGAAACTCTTAACAACCCCGATAGTTGAGGTGCGAGCACCAATTGATTCAATTTGAGACCAGAGAGTGAAACCTCACCAACAAGACAATCTGAACTTCCTTTCTCTAAAAGCTTTCCTTGAAACTTAACTCTTCCAGATGCTTTCAGAAGCAAAGGTTTTGGAAAATCCAATGTATAAGTAGTAACCAAACGGAAGAATTCAAACTCGTGCATGTTCAGATCAAACTCAATCTTGTCAACATTAAACGGAATGACTTTTGGAGCACAAAAATCTTCACTTGGGAGCGAAAAATCATCAGAACTAGATGTTTGAGCTTTCATATACAAATCAAATGCAGCTGAAGCAGATTTAACAGAAACGAAATCATGTGAAATTATGATATTTCCTCTAGCATCACTAAAAGACCCTTCTGCAGAAGGTGCAGTCCAATTTATATCAAGCGTTCTGCATAGAAAAATAAAATGAGAAAACAATTTCCATAAAACAAATCGTATTAGAGACGGGAACAAATCGTATCAAAACAGAAAAGGTGACGACTTACGGTCTTGAAAGAGATCCCAAAATTTTTGTTTCTCCATGTATAACCCCTAGTTTGAGTGGCATCAAACTATGATAATTGGGAATATAACGAAGAAATATTTTTTCAACGGCCAAATTTCCAGAAAAGTTAACATCTATGGCTGTCTCATCCTCTTCACCCTGAGAACAAAAGAGTATATATTAGCAGCATAGGTGTAAGGACAAACTCTAGAGAGAAATGCGGGGAAAGCAAACATTCTAAAATTTGCTTTAGCAAAATCAACCGGACATCTAATTTCCGGTTTTGCAAGTGAGGGAGTCAGTAACATATAGTTTACAGGCCATATACCTCTGGGCATATCCAAGCAGTCCCAGCTCCTTGAATTTCACCACCATCCACAAGGCTTGCTCTAATTCCATACAAATCAGCAACCTGTGGAATGCAATGCAAGGTTTCAAATTTCAATCTTATTCAAAACTAGTTGCTGATCCATTAAAATGTAAGTTCCAACAGAAACTATCACCACTTTCAACTTACACAGTTATCAGTGTTGAAAGTAAAATTGGCAGATACATATGAAAATGGTACGCGGTCAAATGCTGCGACTGCGCCAGCTTCTCTACTTTTAGCAAGTGCTTCAGATGCTACAGTTGCTGGAGTGTCAACATGTAACAAAGGCGATGTCCTAGAAACCATTGCAGTGCCCGCAAATACAGGATTATCTAGCGGACCTTGGCAATTAAACAAAGCAGTTACTGATCCTGCTAGCTACAATCAATAAACCTTAGTTATTAAAAATATAAATGAAAAACAGTAATGTAGAAAGTAAATTTTCATATCACTTAATATTCATGTTTTCAAATTTAACATACCGGGAACGAGAAAGATTTCATGTTGAAAGTTTTCATTAATGCATTCACTTCAACACCATGTACCTGGAAATTTGATCGAGAAAATATCATAAGGAATATGTGGACCGTGTGTTTGCCACGTTCTTTTGTTGAACAGCTACATAAGCAATATCAGAGAACAGCTGCATATGTAATTTTTGACAGAATTGCATTTGGAAACAAGTCTATTGTGATTTAACGAAGGTAGAGCACTTTCACAAATAAATAATTATACAATTATGCATACAAACATACATAAGATTAAAAGTACCTCACACTTAATATGCAATTCTCCTTCCTCGGGGTGAATGCCGAAATCTCCTGATGCTTCTATAGGAATGCTGCCAAACCAGCCACATGCATTGTGTAAAAATATTCTTTGAACACGAAAACACAAACTTGCTGATATGTTCTGGAAAAACCAAACTATTTGATCACCTTGAAGGCTATAAGTATTTTTTTGGTGAACGATAAAAATACAGTACATATGCAATGGCTCAGTTTCCTTTCAAGAGAATTACAATTTCCAAATGAAACATATCAAAAAGGGGATTGCACAAAGTATTCTAATTCGGGATAAAGGAAGACATACAGAGAAACACGATGCAGCATCTAATAGTTGGAAGTTCAATCCCGTCACGTCTAGCTGTCCGTGAATATTTGGAAAAGTCTCACCCTTAGACATGCACAAGTGAAGCTGTAACAAAAAGAAACGATATTTCAAACAGATGAAACAATATCAATTATCAAGAATAAACTAGCAAGTTAAAGACACACCTCACCACTGGCCCTTCCTTTAGACCATGTAATTGGAATTTCGAGGATCCTTTCGAATAGCTGCATAGAACTCAAGCCAGGCATAAATTATATAAGCATGCATAAAGAATAAATGTCTCAATAGGTGGTGACAAAGCTTTGGAACTTTAAATTACTATATACCTTACCGGAACATAAAAATTGTCGATTTTCAAATTAGTATGCCATTCCTGCTTAGTAATGTCAATAAAAACATTTGCAGACAACCAACCACCATCTTTGCATATATCATCTGACCTCCAGGGCTTACAATTTCCGTTCAGGTGTACGTTTATATGGTTGTAGTGGTTACGAAACTTCACATGACCATTGACATTCTCCATCTCCCTGAAAGTAAAACATACAAAACATCTAAATTCATGCAGCTTATCATTTTTTTGAATAAGACTAGAGGTTCCAATATAGAGGTTCGTAGAATTTGGGTTGAGTCTAACTCAACTCTATATAATCGGTTTGTAAAGTGAGAGATGCCTTCCACTTATAAACTCATATTTAGGCCATATCTCATCAAATGTGAGACTCTTAACAGACACTCTCATGTCTAGGACAGGACATCTGAAGATTGACTCGAGTGGTTCAATGGATGCTCTGATACCATCTTAGAATTTGAGTCGGATTTAACTTAAACTACAAAATCAGTTTGTAAAGTGAGGGAGGGTATGAAGCACAGACTCCGACGCAGACACGTGACACTACTAATTTAGAAAATATAGGACACCGGAACCATATATATATATATATATATATATATATATATATATATATATATATATATATATATATATATATATATATATATATATATATATATATATAGATTATAGATTATAATTAAATAAAATATTAACATTTTCTATAAAAGATTTAAATTGAGAATTAAATTATACATGTGCATCTAAATTGAGCAATTCGTTTCATAACAAAAATGTTCTTAAATAAAATATGATAGCTTTTCATCTTCATTCATCCATCAACTATACCAAAAAGTTAAAAATGATATAATCAAATTCAATGTCTTCACCCCCTTCATTTATAATCACTGCTTTGACAACATCTTTAACCCTCTAGAAGTGTCCAAAGAGTGTCTAAGGTGTGTGACACTTGCCATACGAGTGACGGACACTGAGACGCGGCTAATACCAGAGATGTCTGTTGCAAATTCATTTTCAAGATCTTATCCCATCATGACAGGCTAAACTTTGAAATCTATCTAATGCTGCAAAAGCTGTGTGCAGCTTAAGTAAGATTGAATAACATTTTGGAGTCAAACAAACAGAAATCCCAGCTACAGTTGTTATTTCAGGATTTGCAGTGAGAATTAATTAAGACACTAAATAACATTGTAGAAACTAAAATGACAGTAATGGAAATTATATGGTTTTAGATGTAAAGTGAAGAGAAAGAATAAACTGACTTTGAATTATAATTATGGTTTCGGACTAAATATTCAGAATGATTAAGTAATTGGTGACAATAGTTCTTACCTAACTTCATTGTCTCCATATGCAAGTAGCATCACAGTTGCACCTCTGAAATGAACAGAATCTAACATTACGGGAAGAGTCTCGGTAAGGCCTTCAGACTGCAGAGCATCTAACCCATTTTCTGTAACAATATCTTTATCATCTTCACCACTGGCAACCGATTTTGTAACTTTATCAATATCATTTTCTATCAAATGTCTATCAAGATTCATAGAATTAAAGCATCCAGAAGATGAGGAAGGCTCCTCAGACTTTCCCCGTGATCGACCGCGAAAGTACGCATGTGCTGCCGACGCACTGCATTCGAAAATTCTTTTCTTAACGGCAACACCAGATGCAGATATGTCACTCCTTTTAGACTTCCTCTTAAACTTGTGTTTCCCGTACCTTTTTATAACTCTGGACCAAAACTTAAGCCCTGATGAACCAGGAAACTTCACTCTAAATGGCTTTTCCAACTCCCCATGTTTCATATCATAATCAACACCCTTGTCTACACAATAATGATCATGTTTCCCCTCACTCATGCAGAAAAAGGAGTTTGAATCGGTTGCTCCTCTCGAATGAACACGAGTCTCCTTTAAATCATCCCCTTGGGAGGACTCAGAAACAAAGTAACCAATCTTTGCAGCTTCCCTAGCTGCCTCATCCCGCTCTCTCTCCAACCGAACCGCTGCTTCTTCTTGTGCAAGCCTCCTCGTTCTAGTCCGATGATCAATCCCTTCTTCAGCAGACAAGTTCCTCTTTATACCGCCTTCACTCTCCGGTATCCCTAACCAACTATAGTCCTTCTTCTGCACAATCAACACACTTGGATGTGACAAAACTGCATCAACCACAACTTTTCCCCTCATCAAACTAGCAAAAGGATGAAGACGAAGCTTAACAATAGGAACCTCACCACAAGAAAACTCCTCCCTATGAGGCCCAAATGAACATGACTCCAATGTCAAACTCAACGGCGAGATCCTTCTAACCTTTCCAACGCGAAATTCACGCTGAATTCGCTCACTGATTACTAAACAAACAGAAGGCAGTAGTTTGGCTTCAACATAACCCTTAACTTTATTACTTCCAAACCAAACCAACAGAAACAAACCAGAGATAACAACACTGTAAACACATACCCTTATCAAAAAAATTCTTTCTTTCCAAAATGGGGCAAAGAAAAGAGAAGAAAAACGTGATTTTTTTGTACATTTCAACCTAGACCCACTAATGGAAACATGGTGTAACCTCAACAAGTTTACATTTTGGCAACAAAAACTAAAATCTTGCCTTATTGGGTGTCTGTGTTTGGCATATACAGTGCACCAGTTTTTGGTTTTCTTCAACAAGGTTCTTCTTTTCAACAACTCCAAATGATTGCTGCTAGTGTTGTAAGCTTTGAGAGAAGAATGGAGTTTGATCCCAAAGAATGAGGAGTTCATTATCTTTCTTAGCCCCTTAACGATTGTTGAGATGTATATGATGATAAATTGAGTGTGTTATGATTGAGACAGAGAGAAGTGTCAAATTGAGAATGCATTTTGATGAACATTTTGTGGAAAATTTGAACTTGAATTGTGTGTGGGAAAGAAGAAAAGAACAAGACAAGATGAATATTTTGTTGCTTGTTTTGATACAAATGGAATAATCAATCAAATATACTTATAAAATGATATATGGAATGCTCTCAAATTTCACTTTTACTTAATTAGTATTTTACTTCCTATAAAATTTACAATACATAATTACATTCTCCTTTCTACCTTATAAAAATGAAAAATCACAAGCTTTTAACTTTTTTGTCAAATTCTAAATTTATCATTTATTTATTCCCTTCAATATTATTCTATAGAAAGAAATTGTATAATTTATGTTATCGTTGCGAAAGTAAAGTTTCTCGATAAACGGTGAAGTAGCGTTTCATTACAGTAACTGTGAACTTTCAGTGTGGTGGAGAGAGAGAGATGACTTGAAAAGTTAACATTCTAACATTCAAATTAATGGAAGAGTGAAAAGTAATATGAAAGTGAAAAATAGACGTGAATGCTTGAGAATGATGCGTATTTCCTCTTATACAATGGGAGTGGTTGAAATCGAACGCGAAGAGTGAAGACATGATCATAGTCAACCATTAGGTTGATCTGGACAGTTAGTAATCCTTTAGAGGTAGAATTATCTGCTTTAGACAGGATAAAGAAATACATGTGTTTAGACGAGGATAGAGAAACACCTATTTTAATTAATTTTGTTGTGGAACCAGAGTTGTTCAATGAACGATGAAACAGTGCTTCGCTACGAGGATCTTGGTCTTCTGATACGGTGGAGATGAGACTGATTTGCAAGATTAGCACTTTAACGCCTAAGTTAGTGAGAGAATGAAAAGTGATGTTAGAGTGAGAATGAATTTGAATACCTGCGAATGACATGTTTTCCCTTATATAGTGGGAGCACTTTTAACCAAAAGTGGTGAATGCAATGTAAATCGCTGTCAGTCGCCTGATTGATCTAGACGGTTGGTAATGCTACAGAGGTGGAATTATCTAATTTATCAATCATAGTAGTATCCAAGCCGTTTGATTCGTCGTTGCATACATCTTTTCAGAAAGCGAACATAATTTCAATTGTCATCAGAGTAGGCATCCTGACCTGCTTGGGTGAGCTCCAAGGAACTTACAAGTTCTGTTCAAATGGATAAAGACTAAGAAGGAGAATCTGTTTGCCGGCCACCTATTCTAGATGCACAAAATATGACTATTGAAATGTGCGCATGATAGCTTTCCTCAAATTCATGTACAACAAAACATGGAAGGTTGTCATCAAAGGATGGACACATCCAATTGTTATTATGTTTGACTTGAGACTTCACAGTTCACACACAAGAGAGGGTGAATTGTGTAGTTTGAAAAAATTTGGTTTTGAAAGTTTTTGGCAAGTTAAATCAGAGTTTAAAAACATTTTCAAAAAACTAGGCAGCGGAAGGTAAATTGCATAAATTAAATAATTAAGAGAAGAAGAACACCAAGAATGATACACGTTCAGTAAAAAACGACTTAGTCCTGTCCTCAAGAATTAGTGTTGAGAGTTTCCAATAATAGTTGAGAGCTTTTAGTAAAAAAGGATCACGAACCCCCTTATACAAATAAAAGATCGTTGATCTTCAACCAAATATTACAAGATGATAAATATGGGCATTTGTGCCTTTTCTTCGATATATTGTTGAGAATGAAGTGGTCAATCTTCCTTCTCAATAGCGCATTGAAGCTGTTAGTCTCCTTCCCACGAACACGGACCTTGGAGCGGTACGTCTTCAAGTTCCAAAATATTTGAGCTCAATACCTTTGGTTTTACCATGACAAACCAAAGAACCTACGCGATTTTGAACGGAATAATCTCTAACCTATGCAGATTTTAATACCAGACTAATCTTCAACCTATCTTGGTTTTGACTAAGCTAACCAAGAGTCAATGAAGATTTAAACAATGACTAATCTTCAACCAAAACCTAGGATTGATCACACAATCCCCAAATCTAAGCTTTTATCGGGTCTAGATTTGAACCACAAATAATCCCTAATTCGACAGTATTCAACCAAGGAGTATACAAAATATTCCTTTGGTCAATTTTACAATTATACCCTTTTTAGAATTACAACATTATCCTCGCTCATAAAAGAACTTTTCTCACAAAATCATTTGGCTATAACATCTAGTGAGATAAAGTTAAATAAAACATTAGAGAGAGAAAGTGTGAGAGATGGAAGTGTCATAACACGATTCTGGATGATTTGAAATGAGAAATGAGGCATCTATTTGTTGGCAGGAGGTGTGCCCAAAATAGAATGTGCATTTAACTATTTTTACTATTAGCTAATCGATTGGACAAAAATGCTAATCGATTAGATATTAAAAACTAATCGATTATAAGTTCTCAAATTGAAAGTTTAAGGTATGTAGTCGTTGTATAGAGTCAAGGTGCGTTCAAACTAGTTAGGGCCTCATGTTGGTGCATTTCTAATCGATTGACTATTTGATATAATCGATTAGAAAAGTCAAAATTTTGCCCATGGCTATTTTGATTGCTACTGATTCATCGGATACAACTTCCATATGTTTTTCAAAGTGTTTTCTTGTGATAAATCATTTGAAAATAAGTTATAGTATGTGTTTATAGCTTTATACTTTTACAGAAAAGTCCCTTTACTTACATAATTTTGTTCACTTACTAAATTAGGAGATTAACTCCTTTTCTACAAGCCCTTTGTCAGATACTATCTTTTGAGTTGACACTGCTTGAGATCACTTGTGGCTTTAGATTATTTCCACTTTGTTTGCTTTTTCGGATAGTCAAGTTCATTAAACCATAATACTTAGGTTTGTGTCTTTAACCGTTCAAGTATTGTGCTTGAATTATCATTAGTTGTCCTTATAGTTGTCATCATAAAAAATTAATGTCTTGGTTTAAGGTTTATCACCTACAAAACAAGGTTCCACATTCTCCCCCATTTTATGATGACAACACATCTCTCATGAGAGGTGGTAAAGGAAACAATATGGATATATTTGAAGTGATAAACTCCCCCTAAGTTAGATTAGAGAATATACCCACCCCCACCCCCCGAGACCGGGAGTATACTTCTCCTCCTTTGTCAAAATAAAAAAAGGCGGGTAAAGAAGCATTGCAAGAAATAAATATGCGAAACAAGGGTATTTTAGGCATTTAATAAAGAAAAATATTCCATTGCTAAAGATTCAAGTTACATAAGGGAAGTTGCATACGAATTGCGAAATTCAAAATGTAGAATGGAAATTTGTTGAATTGAAAGTACAAATAAAAAAATAATAACTACAAACTGACACATAAGTGACTCTATTCTATGCCATAATTTTCACCATTCCTTGCTATGAGTTTCTCTACATCCTCGATTATGGTCTGGAAGAGATTAAGGATTTTATCCATCTTCGTGTTCTCCTTCTCCATTGGTTTGTCTTCCATTCCTTCCTTACATGACGAGTCTTCTTCTATTTCTTTGTGCTTAATGCAGATTCTAATTTCATTTAGAACGGTGTGCGTGATTATGTGGCTTGTTGAGTCTTCTGACTCCAAATTTGGTTATGTTGAAGGTACTTAGAAGTTTTGAGATCATTGTCTGTAAGGTTTCCAGCGGTTGGGATTTCCCTACATCTGATCATGTGTTTGAGTATTCCTTCCATCCAATTGGTTAGTATTTATTGGGTTAGGAGCCACAAGGGTACTATGTCTTCTTTAATAACATATATATATATATATATATATATATATATATATATATATATATATATATATATATATATATCTGTGTGTGTGTGTGGTTTATAACTCTTGGAAACAAGATCCTAGTGATGAGGTAATGGAGGATTCTAACTTTTGGTTTCAAGTTAGTGGATCTGAAAGGAACCTTATTCTTTTCCATGGATTTAATTACAAGAGAGTTAATGGCAATGAATGTTTGGAATTTTTGAAGCCTATTGGTTTGTCTAGATTATACGTCAATCCTTCAAAAGGTATTTCAAAAATCATTCCGATATGATCCTTATGGAATGACTATTTCTACTCCTTTAACAGAAGTTTCAAGGGACGTTCCTATGAGTTTTAGGTTAAGATAGAATTTTCTTACTAGGTTTGGGAATGTTTTTCTTGGTGTTTGGGTAAAAAATTCCTTAAGTGAGGCCTGGAAGATTTGGTGATAGGATTTATGACCTTTTAGTAGACTTGGTTCTAAGCACCAAGGTTGAATTACTCTTTTGGTTAGTATTATCACTTTTTCTTTGTGATTGATTTGGCCAGTTTCTTTTTCTTTGTTATTGATTTGGCCAGCAAAGAGGAAATGTTTTGGTACTTCCTTGGTTTGTTTGCTTGAGGATGACATGGTGGATTTCATGGCAAGAGAAAGATCTCACAACATAAAAGGATATAGGAAAATAAGAAAGAGACGCAAGAGAGAATGAAAAGAGAATACCATTTTATAGTGTGTCTCCTGGAGGATTTGAGCATGTGGAATAGGCAACCTTTAAGTGCATATTATGCTGTTCAAAAATCAAATGCAGTTATCCTTTTTTGAGTATTCTAATTGATTAAATATTCCTCTAATCGATTAGATTCTTCCGTGTTTAATATTTTGGCGAGATCTACATAAATGTTGAGATCTTATTTACTTGACGCGCAAGGTATGCTTGAATTTAATCTAAAAATACACCAGCCAAGCTTTTCTAATCGGTTAGCAATATGTGCTAATCAATTAGAACATCGTATTTTAGCATTCTTTATGCATTGTTGGGCTTTTGTTGGATTTTCCATTCTTATGCACCCCATTGTCAATATTTGCACCCCTTTTGCTAAAAAATCTCATTTTATGGATTAGAAATAATTTATTTTAAATGAGCAAGTAATTAAAATTATTATTTTAAGGGTTTAATAAAATTTTCCTGAGCTTTTCAACCTTAAAATAATTTTACCTCCTTTATCAAAAATTATTTGATATATATTTCTTTAAAGGGAAGACACTATATGGTGTATCCTTCTGCAGGCATCGTTGGATGCGATAGTTGGTAAATCCATAAATTGTGTTGACATTTGCCATCATCGTCAAAGAATTCCATAAATTGTGTATACTCCTAGAATATACTGATGTTTTGTACAGTTTCTTCAAATAATCATTTAGACTTCAAGTTGAAAAAAGTTCATGTAAAACACTTAAGGTTTCACCCTTAGTGCCCATATCATCTTCTTGAGCCCATGTGCATTAGTCATAAAAGATCTAAGGTGATTACCTTTTTATCTTTTTAGTTTAAAGTAAAAAGATTTCAAGTGTGCAGTTTTCTTACTGTGAGTACCTTTATATACTAAAAACTTCTCTTTTTTGAGATCTTTATGTTCCAATTTTGAAAACGTATGTCCCTCATTGGGTGCCTTTAAGATATTCTATCTTCTATGTTGGAAGAAGATTCTTTTATGTTTCTCCACGGGATTGATATTCAAATGTTGAAGAAACTTCTTCATCTTCTTTGTCGTTCCTTGAACAAGAGGTCGTTCAACGGCTGAGTACATTATTTCAAAGAATTGAACTGGAGTTGTATGATATGAGCAAGATGAGGATGATGATTCTTGCATTTGTTCATATTTAAGTAGTTGAATAAGCTCGTTCATCTTCTCTATGATTTCTTTCTTGATTTTTTCTAAAATTCATGAAGCCTCCTATCTATAGATTTAAGAGTTGGATTAATTTTTCAATTCTTAATTCTTAGATATTTGTTAGAAAAACAGTTTCCAACTAAAATTCCTATATTTCTAACAATATAAGAACATCAATGACTAATATCTACGTCTTCTTCATCTTGTGTGTTCATCTCCTCTAGTTTCATACTCGGAGAAACTCCATATATCTTTTTAAGAGTATCCCACATTTTCTTGGCGGCTTTACAATAAAAAACAGTAAAAAGTTTACTATCATCTAAATACATTATTAAAAAACTTCTTGGTTTTAAGATCCATATCAATCTTTCTCTTTTCTTCTTCGGTCCAAAGATAATAGGGTTTATTCACTACTTCATCATCTATTTGATGAAAGGGGTAAACCAGATCTTCTATAATTATTTTCCATAATTTATGATATAAGTTTTCAAGAAAATTATGAATTTATCTTGCCAAATATAAAAATTTCTATTTATAAAAAATGGTGGTGAATTTAACAAAGATCTTGTATCAGAAGTCATCTTCCTTCTGAGACAATTAGTCTTTAAACAGAAGTTAGGCTCTGATGCCACTTGTTGGACTTGAGAATTCACACGTAAGAGGAGGTGAATTTTGTGTCTTGGAAAAACATGATTTTGAAAACTTTTGGCAAATTAAATCAGTTTAAAAACATTTTCAAAAAACTAGGCAGCAGAAAGTAAATTGCATAAATTAAATAGTTAATGAAAGAAGAACACCAAGAATTATACAGGTTCAGTAAAAAATAACTTAGTCATGTCCCCAAAAATTGATCTTCATGGTTTCCAATAATAGTTGAGAGCTTTTAGTAGGAAATACTCACGAACCCTCTTATACAAGGAAATGATGGTTGATCTTCAACCAAATATTATAAGACGATAGATATGGGTGTTTGCGTCTTTTCTTCAATATATTGTTGAGAGTGAAGTGGTCAATCTTCCTTCCCAACAGTGCATTAAAGCAATTAGTATCCTTTCCACGAACACAGACCTTGGAGCGGGTAGTCTTCAAGTTCCAAAATATCTAAGCTCAATACTTTTGGTTTTACCAAGACAAACTAAACAACCTACAAGATTTTGACCGGGCTAATCTCTAACATATGAATATTTTAATATCAGGCTAATCTTCAACCTATCTTGGTTGTGACCAGGCTAACCAAGAACCAATGAGGAGTTTAACAATGGCTAATCTTCAACCAAAACCTAGGAATGCTCATACAATCCCTAAACCTAAACTTTTATCGGGTTTAGCTTTGAACTTTAAATAATCCCTAATTGGATAGCATTTAACCAAGGTGTATACAAAATATTCCTTTGGTGAATTTTACAATTTTATCCTTTCCAAAATTACAATAGTATCCTCACTCACAAAGGAACTTTTCTCACAAAATATTTGGTTATGACCTCTAGTAAGAGAAAATTAAATAAAACTTTAAAGAGAGTGTGTGAGAGATGAAAGAGTCAAAATAAGATTCTATATGATTTTAAATGAGAAATGAGGCATCTATTTATATGCAAGAGGTATGCCCAAAATGGAATTTGCATTTAACTCTTTTTACCGCTAGCTAATCGATTAGACAAAAATGTTAATCGATTAGATATTAATAACAATCGATTATAAGTTCTCAAAATGGAAGTTTAAAATATATAGTCGTTGTATAGAATTAAAGTGCATTCAAACTATATTGGGCATCAAGTTTGTGCATTTCTAATTAATTGGCTATTTGATATAATCGATTAGAAAAGTCAAAATTTCGCTCATGGCTATTTTGACTTCTCCTGATTCATCTGATGAAACTTCCATGTGTTTTTCAAAGGGTTTTCTTTTGTGAAATCATTTGAAAAAAGGTTTTAGTGTGTGTGTGTGTGTGCGTGCGCGCTTGTAGCCTTATACTATTATGCAAAAGCCTATTTTCTTACACAAGTTCACTCACTTACTAAATTATGAAATTAAATCCTTTTCTACTTGCCCTTTGTTAGATACTATATTAACTACTTAAGTTCACTGACTTGAGGCTTTAGATTATTTCCACTTTGTTTTCCTTCTTCTGATAGTCAAGTTCATCAAACCACAACACTTGGGTTTTCATATTTAACCGTTTAAGTATTGTGATTGACTTATCATTAGTTGTCCTTATAGTTGTCATCATTAAAAGTTGATGTCTTGGTTAAAGGTCTATCACCTGCAAAACACGGTTCCACATATTGCTAATGATGGGACCCAATCCCTACATCCAGAAGTAGATTGGTCCAAAGATGAAGATGATGAATCTCATGGAAATTCTTATACTTTCAACGCCATATTCAATGGAGTTGACAAAAATGTGTTTTGCCTTGATGTGTACTAAAGGCAAAGAAGCATGCGAGATTATCAAATATGATCATGAGGGAACCTCAAAAGTTCATATATCAAGAGTTCAACTTCTCACCACCAAGTTTGAGACCCTGAGAATACAGAAAGATGAAATCATAATTGACTTCTATGCTCGTGTTCATGACAAAGAAAAATGCTAGTTTTCCCTTGGTGAAAAAATGTTTGAAGAAAAACTGTCCAGAAAAATCCTCATATCACATCCAAAGAAGTTTGTCATGAAAGTTACAGTAATAAAGGAAGCTTAAGACATATGTTCAATCAAAGTGGATGAATTTATTGGTTTGTTGCTGACTTTTGAAATGGCTAATAGTGGCAAAACTAAAAAGAAAAGCAACAAAGTTAGGTTGATGTGGAAGTAAACAAGGAGGAAGAAGTAGATGATTCTGATGTCAACCTGTCCAACTTTATTGCTTTACTTTCAATGAAATTTGGAAAAGAAATGAGAAGACTTGACAGACGTTCTAGAAACAATGTCATGACAAACATGAAAGGTAAAGTTCCTCACAATACAAAAGAATTCATCCCTCGGCGCAGAATCAAAGATGGATACAATCTGGACAAAGGTAAGGGGAAACAATAACATGAATGTGAAGGTTTCGGCCACATCTAGGCAGAATGCACCAACTTCCTTCGAAAGCAAAAGACATGACACTGTACTAATCTTTTAGATGAAGATTATAAAGATGAGTGTGAAGAAGAAAAGGATAACAATGTATGTCTTTTTACGGTCCGTTTAGGACACAAGATAAATGGTCAAAATGATGGTGAATCCAGCGATGAAGAACTTTCAAATGAAGATGTTGGTGAAGCATATATATTGTTATATGTAAAATAGAAGGAAGAATGCATGACAAGTGAGAAACAAAATCCTCAAATAAACATCCTACTTTAAGAGAAATATAACCTCATTGAAATACATAGTGTTAAATTCATCCCGATTTCAAATAAACTTGAACAAAATACAATGATTAAGTAAGTCGTCCAATACACATAATTCGATCAGTTGGATTTTGAGATGAGGCAGTCCACAGTGAAAAAAAATATTTCCGACAACATGTATCTTGTCAGATCAATACACACCCGATTATATACAATTGTTATAAGATGATCGATTTCAGTGAAGCGCGTCCATTTCTTCTCTGGTGTCGAATCGCTAACGCAAGGAATAAGAGATTCATAAATTGCATCAAAATATTCTTTTTTTTCGTATAACATTGTGTATGATTCTTTATGCACCTTCAACTATAAGTTGTTGACAGGACAAGTATGATTTTCCTCTCCTTTATCAAACAAAATTTAAATAGCTTGATAACCACGGTTAATATCACCCTTAACATTTATAATTTGTTCAATGTAATGAGAAAGAAAATACATGTACATTGTGTTGAATTCCTACTTATTTTACTTTTTTGATGCGATAAAACACAAGAATGATATTTTGGAGTGTAACATTTGATTAAGAATGAAATAATGTTTTTTAAAGGTTTTGAGAGAAAAAAGATACTTTGATCATGAGGAAGAAGAACATGCAAGGTGTTGTTTTATTAAATTTCTCGCATAACATTTTCGAAAATGTACGTCCAAAATTGTCACTGACATGCAAAAGTGGCATTTTTAAAATTCTCATTTCACAAATTTGAAAGTATACATATGAATTTGTCACGGAATTATTAAATAAACAAAATCTTTGAAGAGGCGTGTCTGGAGATACATTTATGAGCTAAATTTTGAAAAAAATGAAGGTGTGTCTCCCCTAAAATATATTTTTATATGAAAATGATGCGTTCAAAAATGTACTTCCATATTCAAAGAGCCATTTTTTAATTTTACATGGTGTTTCTCCACCACTTATAGTGGGAGAAACAATTCCCAAAATATAAGATATTGGATGTATAAACAGATTCTCTTATGTATTCAACATTTCTTTTGCTTATAATCGATAAAAGATTTAATAACTCATATTAAAATGATACCTACTACTATATCGCATCG
Organism: Vicia villosa; assembly: GCF_029867415.1. Classification (NCBI taxonomy): domain Eukaryota; kingdom Viridiplantae; phylum Streptophyta; class Magnoliopsida; order Fabales; family Fabaceae; genus Vicia; species Vicia villosa. The sequence goes on along the minus strand of NC_081182.1, from coordinate 20,854,568 downwards.
CTGGTAGACTGACTCACTTGATATCATATTAGACCATGTGCAATGGGTGTGTTTAGTTGAACTCAACATGCAAAATCTCTTCCAATGGGTGTTTAGAGTAGTGTTGAGTGTGAGGTGGAAGAGAGAGGTGTTGAGAAAACTCAACACAATTGAGTCTGACACGTGGCTGTTTGTGACTGGCTGGCCAGATTTTTATCCATTTAATACTTTGAACTCAATTATTTCGTTGCAAATTATTTTTTTTATTTTTATTTTTTTTACCAAAATTCATGATTTTTTTTTCTCTATAAATAGAGACTTGATTCATTTGATTTGGACACAGAAAAAAAAAACCAAGTTTTTCACTATCTTAATCTTATTATTATCTTTCTATTAGTGTTTATTTTGAAGTTAAGTGTCTTTTTTTAGTGAAATGAAATGTTTTGTGATTGAATTATTTGTGTGTTGTATTGCATTTTAAATTATTTGTATCGTACTAATTACGTTACTTATGTGTTGTATTGCATTTTAAATTATTTGTAACGTACTAATTATGTTACTTGTGTGTTGTATTTTAATTTAATTTAATATGATTTGTATCGTATCCAATTATTTAAATAAATTTTGTTTTTATTACAAAAAATTTAAAAATAAATTGTTAAGTATTTATTATTTTAATTTAATTTTAATCGATAATTGTAATTTTATGTAATCATAAAAATAAAAATAAATTTTAAATAAGAATATGAAAATAAAAAGTGGTGGGGTATGGTGTTGAGTGAAAAAGTTGAATGAGTGTTGAGTTATTAGGTGGAAGAGAGAGAAAATGATGTGGAGTGTTGGGAGTTGAAAAAGTGGGTGTTGAGTGTTGAAACCATTGTAAATGGTCTTAGAATATAGAATATTAATCATGATGCTCTCAAAATCTATGAATGAATTTATTTATTTCAAATAGTTTAATTACACTAACTCGAGTCTAATTATATATCCTTTCGATGCCCTGTTATAGTAAATAATGTCTAAGAACATACACATATTGGTCAATTTTTAGTTAGACTACCGTTAGTTAGAACTCTTGTAACTGTTTCTAACTATTAGGGTGTGTTTGTTTGAAGCATTAAAATTATAATCCTGGGAATATTATTCCTAAGAATATTATTGCTTGGAACTTTATTCCTATCAATGTGTTTGGCAAATGAATAAAGTTTCTAGGAATATTTTTAGATTTTGTTTTAATTGAATTTTAAAAATTAAAAATTAAAAAGTAAATGTGTTAAAATAATATGAGAGTGGGAAGTTATGGTTGGTTATTTTATATTCCCATGGGAATGTAAGATTTCCATCCTTTTACATGGAAATAAAAGTGAAGAAACTCATGAACAAAATTTATTTCTGGGAATAAAAAGTACCCGGAAATAATTTATCAATACTTGAAACAAACAAAGGAATATGTGAATTCCAATATCACATTCCCAGGAATAACATTTGTATCTCCGAAACAAACACCCCCTTAGACAATTATTGAATTCAATTACAAGACTAAACTATTGTACATTGAACCTAAGTAAATTTTCATGAGCTTACTATTAAATAAAAGTTCTATAGAATAGTACAGATTGAAGAATTGTTTTAAGAAAAAATGACTAGGACTAAAATATCTAAAAGGTAGTAAAAAAGAACTACAATTTTAATTTAAAAATAAGGAGATAAAAAATTTATTTGAACTTATCCCCAAACATAAGTATTGTGAGAAGATTTTGAAAATCTTACAAAAACAAGTTATGATATTGTATACAAGCTGTTGCTAGCTTATTTTCATAAGTTCTTAAAAAAAAAAACACTTATGTAACATATATGAAAACAATTTAACTAATAAACACGTTGCAAATAACAAGTTTTATGTTTGAATCCAAAACAAAAATCTACTAATACTCCAATATAAGCAGGAACACAGCACATTCAAGAGTATACTTCAACTTCTCTCAGTTCTAACTAATTGATCCGCCATTCGACGAGGCCATTAAGAACCCCATTACACAAAAACGTAGTACATGTAAATTTTTAAGCTAAAATTTTATGTGCCAAAATGTGAGTCTATAACAATTAAACAGCACAAATCCAAAAAACTTTGACAATATCTCAGATTCACTGCAATACCACTACTAGTAGTCACCAAGATCCTTAAACCAACTGCTTATTCAGAATCATCATATGAACAAGGAATACAAATTCCTGTATTGATGTAAAGGAGGGCAAGGTTATTTTACCGCACAGGTTGTTGGTTATAATGATTCTTCTCCTTTTTCTTTGCTGCAGCAAGCCTTGCATTCCTTGCGGCAGCCTCTTGAGCAGCAGCTCTAGCAGCACCATCCATTTCTTTACTAGATTTCTTCTTCTTCATGGAAGCAACTTTCTTAATACGCTCTTTCACATCGACAACAGATGGATCCTCCTCTGCATTTTCAGTGCCAGTATCAGGCCTGTTGTTTGTTTCTGAGCTGTTGGGCTGACCGTTGGATTCTTTTGCCTCCTTGGAAGCTTTATCCTTCTTTTTCTTCTTTTTGGCATTCTTGGATTCTGCAACGATTTCTTTCTTATCACCATCTACATCCCCATCAACACCTTTCTTGTCCTGCGATGCGCCTGCAATTACAAATTTTCAATTAGAAGAAATCAACAATAAGCTTCCTGGAGTTATTGCATCTAGATATGCACACATATTATTCTTCTCTTAGGAAAAAAAACTATAAATGCTTGAATACAACAACTCATAGTTGAAACAGAAAACCTGTCAGCAAAAAAAAAAGAAAATGGGGGTAGATCTTTGAACAAAAGCAGGAAATATCCAAATGGGGAAAGACCAATAGTGTAGAACAAAGTCATGAACAACAACAAATCAATGACCTGGACTCACAAAAATAAACAGTAGTCCTGCAATAATGAACCAAACATCTCTAAATAAACTACCTTGTGACTCCTCTTGACCTTGACCGTCATTACTTTCTTTCGGTGCAACTCCAAAATCAGCTAAAAGAGCCTCAAGCTCTTCAAGTTCCTTTTTCTTCCTTTCCTTTTTGGAGAGTTGCCGTTCCGCCTCCTTTGGTACAACAGGAACTTCAGCATGCTTCTTAGGCTCATGTTCAGGTTTGACATCGTGCTCTGGTTCTGGTTCATGATCTTGCTCTTCCTCCTCCTCATCCCCTTCGTCTAAAATATCTTCCTCACTCTCAGTCTCCTGTTAAAAATTGTTAAGTATCAAATTTGGAACAGCATAAGATTTATCACACCATATAAAGCAATAAACCACACCAAGAAAACACATAGGCAAATCACTGCATACTTATATCACTGGAATTTAGCACATAAAAAAACATGTGAAAGACAGTCCAAAGTTTATCATTATCACTCAAACGAACTCTAATTGCCAATATATAGCACTAGAACAAACTAAAGCACACTAAGAAAACACAGGCAAATCACTGAATACGTATATCACCGGCATTTAGCGCACAAAAAACATGTGATAGACAGTCTAAAGTTTATCATTATCACTCAAACGAACTCTAAGGCTATGTTTGGGAGTTTGGAGGGGAGGGGAGGGGAAGGCTTCCAAAAACAAAATTTTAAAAAAATGTAGGAAAATATTTGACATTTTTTGAAAATATGATTTTGTTTAGAATGATAAAAGAGTTATTATCATTAGTAAATTTTTAATTTTTAAAATAGTATAACAACCTAAAAGATATTTGGAAAATTTATGTAAACCCTTCAAAACCCCCCAAAACCCTCCTACAATACAATTTTTGAGTTCCCCCATTTTATGGGGTTTTTGGTATTATGAATAAACTCAAACCCTCCAAAACCCTCCTACCCAAAATCTTTTTATCCTTTTCACCCAATTCCTCCTATTTTTCAAAACCCTCCCCTCCCTTCCCCTCCAAACTCCCAAACATAGCCTAATTGCCAATATACAGCACTAGAACAAACTAAAGCACACCAAGAAAACACATATAGGCAAATCACTGCAAACTTATATCACCGGCATTTAGCACATAAAAAAAAAAACATGTGATAGACAGTCCAAAGTTAATCATTATCACTCAAAGGAACTCTAATTGCCAATATATAGCCTTAGAACAAACTAAGCAGAACAAACTAAACAAACCCATATTATCTTCCCAAAGACAAAAATACTACTTTGAAGAAACCATCAAGATTCAGGTATCCTAATAAGAATAGTCATAACCAAAGCCAAGTAGGCGAGTAAAAGACATATAACACAACTATAATCATGATCCAGGTATCCTATTAAGAATAGCTATAACCAAAGCCAAGTAAGCGCGTAAAGAACGAACATGTATTGCGCAAAGTGCAAACACATCTTTGGTGAGAATATTCATTAAAACATAATGATGATCAAACTATCCTACATATCAATAGCCATCAACAATATAACTAATGCACCAAAAAAATGATACAAAAAAAAGCAATTGAATCCGAACAGAAAAATGACATAATCCCAAAAATCAATGTAAAAATAAACAATCAACACCACTAATAACAAAAACAGATTTCAAAAAATGGGCAAACAAACCTCAAAATTATCTTGTTTATCATCACTGCCCTGAGGCTCGGAAACAGGCCAAATAGATTGAGGCGGTGCAGTGGTGGCATAATAATCATCATCATCATCCACATCAGCCCACGAAGTTGCATTCAACGGTGCCAGAGCCCAAAACACCTTGGGATCCGATTCAGCTTCCAATTTCCCCGATTTAGAAGCCTTGCTCTTTTTCTCCTTATCCGATTTCTTCTTCTTCTTCAAAGTATCAAGCGCCGCAAACACATTGGTATTCTTAATTACCAACGAACCATCGTCCCTTCTGCTTCCACCACCAACCATTGTCAATCACAAAAATTCACCAACAATAAAAACTGTTTTAAGCGTTTAAGCGTTAATTACAGTAGTAATAACTCCAATTTTATATTGTCCGTTCAAATCAAAATAGTGACGGAATCGAGTAAAATCGTGAATCGGTTCTTTGTATATTGGAATTCGAACGTGGCTTCAGAGGTGGTTGAGATCTTGGATTTGGGGGAGAAGATGAAAATGTGGAATTGGGGTAAATTGAAATTAGGGTTTGGGGAAGAAAGAAAGAGAATGAGATAGAGGCGGTTTTGTTCGGAGCTAGGGTTACGTGAAACGAGACGGAGAAGATAACGAAACGAAGAGAACAATCGCGTGTTAGAGAATTTATATGGATTATTATTTCACTGTTTTAATTTATTTTATTAATGTTGCAATTAAGTAAATAGTAATTATCATTTAAGTTATGTTTTAACTTTTAAAACAACTAAAACGAAATCGGATGAAATATTTATTGTTTGATTGAAATGAAAACGCTAAAATAAACAAGAAAAGTAAACCATTTGGTTTTTTGTTGTGCTGAATTAGTTAATTTAAGTCGAAATTTGCACGCAAGTTACTTAGAATTAAGGATTAACGTCTAGAATATACAACAAACACGACACAATAATTTTTCACCACCATACAATCAAAATGTAGTTATTTTTTATCCCCGCTCATGAATATTTCATAATTTTTTATATCTTTAAATTTGATATGTAAAATTTGTTTGATGGTATAAGTTTTCTTAAAAATTAAATAAACCAAAATGTGAAAATAAATGAAAAGTTTTTTAATCATTCGTGGAGAGTATCACAGTATATGAGGATTCGTGGAGAATAAATGTGCAAATTGGCATAAAGAGTGACAAAATAGAAATAGAAATGAAAAAATAGACTCAACAAAACAAAGGAAAAAAATTCGAATTAAACAAAGGGTAAAATAACATCCAAAAAAGAAGAACCTTCAAACAAGTCACAAGAATTACGAAGTACTGTCCAACGGGAAACCAACTAGAGCTCCAACCGTCAAACACGCCATCAATATATAAAAAAAAACTCTAACAACACTATGATCACTTAAACCTTTGGAGTAAACCAAATTTTTTGAATACGATATATGATAAGATTTTGAACGCAATCAGAGAAGGAAGGCGAGTTCAATGATGACATATTATAAAGTCAATTCCAAGTCAAAATAATGTACTTATCCTCCACTTCTTTTACCAGATATATCACACCATTGCATGGCAAAACTTCCCCTAAACTTAGTCCTTCCATCTAAATAAAGAAAGAAAAATTTTAAAAAGCAACTCCAACTTTCTGAGAAGAGAAACCTGAATCATTGTAATTTTTTGTATGAGGACTGAACCAATATAATTTTTTCTGAGATCATTCTTAAACTTTACTTTTTTTAAGATATTGATTTTTAACTTTCAATGACAATCCAAAATATTCATATTATCTTATGTTACATCTAATTTTTTTTCTCCAAGAATAAGTTGAGAGGTCTCTTTTAGTACTTTATACAAAATATTCAAAAAGATCATTGTTCAACCTCTTTTTGTGACATTTATTTACTTCGAATTGTATTAGAGATTGGTTCTAACATTAAAGCACCCAATAGTGAAATAGAAAATGGTTCGAAAAGAAATGTCAAAAGAAACAAAGTTCATACTCAAAGGAGGACTGACACAAAGGTGAGAAAAGCACAAGAAATGGGCGGTTGGAATTGTGTTGACTAATTATTACAATTCATTTTAAATGAAACTCAAGTCAAACACATATGTTATAGTGTTAGCTGGGTTTTTGACATCCTCTAATCTCAGCATACCAAGAAAGCGATTGAAGAAACACTTAGTGAAATTTAGATGGTTCTGGAGGTGTTTTTTCGACAGACATGATGGAGACATTTTGACATGATTATTTCAAAAAAGGAAAGCGTCAAAGTCTATGTGTTTACAATAGTATTTGGGAATTAGTAGTTTCATAATAACAAAAATAGCAGTTTGACGGTGACGGTTGAGACCTTCAACGACGGCAAATAACTGCCTTTTGTTCTTATCTACATCAAAAGACGCACATGGAAGAAGAAGTGAATGTGAGATGCATGCACAAATGACGCGCTGATTCCTTAGGAGTAGAACGTTACAAGCATTTAGTTTATATTTTGTATAAATAGGAGTTATAATGATAGAATTCAGTGTGTTGAATTTACTACAAAAAACTCACTATACTCAAAGTGTCCAACCCAAGCGAAAAACGAGTCAATTGAGTGTAACGTATGTATTCAAACACCAATTCCATTCAATGTAAAATATTTTACTTTAAATTTATCTTCCCTGCATTTCAAGCTCATTTCCTTTCAATTCAGTACGATTTTGACAACCGTCGAAGTCCTTTATGTTTCCATCACTTTTATCCTTTATTTATCTTACTTTAGTCTTAAGATTTCGCCTTCGTCGAAATCCTTTACTATTTTACACAAACTTGTACAAAACTCATAAGAACTTATGCAATACGTTCTTGGATTCACCAGTTAACCCTGCAAGTAAACTTTTAAAAAGAGACTAGCGGTTGTTTATCAAATTTCGCAAAAAACAAATTGGCACACCTGATGAGACCTTGTGCAAAAGTTTTTCAGAAATTTTTATTTTTTCCAAAATTTGTATTTCGCTATTGCGATTTGTTCTTTCTGCATAAAATAATTACCATGTTTGTTTATGCATGAATTTAAAAAGTGGAACATTTATACCTGAAATGACACGTCCGAATATAGATAACAATAACACTTCTAACCCACCACAGAACAATGCACAAAACGTGGTAAAAACACTAGTCAGATTGATGATTGAAAATGCAACGATTTTGTCTCCTGTCGAAACATCTACCGCTACTGCTTCGACAACGACAGTTTCGTCGACACCGTCGCAAGGGGAAGTACCCCAACCACCACCAGGGAATTCCCCTTTTAATCCTACGGACACAAGACCTATCTTTGGGAATCCTGGGTCACCATTTCAACCTATTTTCTCAAGGCCAACAGGCATTAGAGACTATATTTATGGCATGCCAATATTGATGATGGCAAGTCTTTACAACATTACATCAACATACACATATAATACTATGGCCACCCTATGATCCCCAAAATTCCTCAGGATTCGACCATAAACAATGTGGGTTGACCGACAAGGATAAGTTATATCCCTCAAACAAAACCATCATCGAATACAACATTCATGATGGCTATGAGGTAAGAAATGGATGAAAGTAACCTTGGAATGATGAATATTTTGACCCAACAAATGAACACAATATTTAACCATCTGATTACAAACACTAATCAAAGTTATGAGGTGCTGGCAAATTATATGGGTTAAATGTGAGGCAAGTTAAAATACTTGACAATGGGCCTCTAGGGGGACTGCGGCCCCTAAAACCTACCCAAATAGAGAGGATAAAGAGTACATTGGTCAGTATAATCCTACGCCAGTAATGGTACAGCAAAATCAGGATGCTGACCAAATACTTAGGAATGTCCGACAAAATAATTTATGGGGGCATAACAACATAGTGAATATGGTCCAACTAATTTTGGCCCAAAGTAACCTTAATTTGGGCTTACAAATGCCTAATTTTGTTTCTCCCTTGATAAAATATGTTCGACAAACAGAACTCCCCAGGAGTTGGAAAGTCCCAAGTTTACCAAGTTCATTGGAGAGACAATGAGTCGACAGTGGAACATATTGCCAGGTATCAAACTGAGGTCGGCGATATTGCAAATAACGAGAATCTGAAAAGAAATATTTTTCTAATTCTCTTTAAAAAATGACTTCACTTGGTTCACCACACTCCATCCACAGTCTTGTATTTATTAATGGTGCCATCAGGATTCTCCTTCACACGAAAAACTCACTTGCAGCCAATAGGCTTCTTAGCTTCAGAGGGAGCCACAAATGACCAAGTCTGGTTTTTTAAAAGAGCCTGATATTTCACCTGCATAGCCTGAAACCAGTGAGGAGCATCCAAAGCTTGCTTAAGAGTAGTAGGTTGCATATGAGTTAGAAGCAAGGTGGGGTGAATTCTACGTGGAGCAATGCCATTTTTGGCACGAGTTTGCATAGGGTGAACATTAAGGGGATGGGAGGAGGAATAGGAGCGGAATTGGTGAGGGAGACAAAAGTGGAAGCAGAACTTCCAGGAGAAGCAGGTAAGGAGGAAGGAGAAATTGTACTAACTTCAGCCAGACCAGAAAGAATATGAGGAATAGGAGAGGAAGTAGGTTGAGATAGAGGATAATGACTGGAGTGGAGAGGAGGACTTGGCTAGAGAGAGGGATCAGCAGCAATCATAGATTGAGCAAAGGTGATAGAGGGTAGAGAGGCATTGGGAGAGGCATCAAGAGTAGCATGTTGCAAGGGAGGAACTTTAAAGGTTGGAATAGGAGGGGAAGAAGCAGCTGAGGGAAACCAAAGTTAGTAGATAGTGGGAGTGGAAGAAGAGGAAGATAGGGGATAAATCTCTAGATAGGGAAATATAGTTTCATGAAACAGAACATCTTTAGAGATGTAGATATGACCATCAGCTGAAAGGCATTTAAAGCCTTTGTGAATGGAAGAGTACCCGAGGAAAATGCACTTTTGAGATTTAAAGGCAAGTTTGTTAGAGTTGTAAGGCCTAAGAAAGGGAAAACAAGCACATCCAAAAGCCCTAAGACAAGAGTAATCAGGAGTCAGCAGTAAGAGAGAATAAGGAGACTGATTTTGAAGAGAAGCACTAGGTAACATATTGATAAGATAGGTTACAGTGACAAACAAGTGATCACAATACTTAAACAGGGCTTGGAGTGGGCAAGGAGAGCTAGACCAGTTTCAACTATTTGGCAGTGTTTTCTCTCCATTATACCATTTTGATGGTGAGTATAGGGACATGTGAACCTATGAGTAATCCCTAGGGGGTAAGATACTTAGCGAGGAGGGGCTTAAACTCACCACCTCCATCACTTTGAACCCCTTTGATTTTGCAATTGAATTGGAGTTCAACCATATTTTTTTAATGAATTAATTGGGTGAGAGTGTCATATTTTAACCTAAGTGGGAAAACCCAAACAAATCTAGAAAAGGCATCTACACAAGTGAGAAAATAAGTGTAGCCACTAGAGGGTGTAATAGGTGCAGGACCCCAAAGATCACACACAACAAGTTCAAATGGTCGGTGATATGTGGTAATGGAAAATGAAGACGGGAGTCTGTGAGACTTGCCCAAGCAACAAGCAGGACACAAATCAGTGGGAGGCTTTTGAGGTATGGGAATATGGCATAATTTGAGAACCTCAATTAGGGCATGATGATGAGGGTGTCCAAGCCTTGTGTGCCACAAAGCATATTTGTTATGGGATATAGAGTCAGAATTAGGCATTGTTTGATAAGAATTAGGAATATGAGTAGTAGACACATAAGCAGTGGGAGGAGATTGAAAAACAAAATTGGAAACACTTTTATTTATGTAAAAAGCACCATTACAAGTAGAGACAGCTGCTATTGGCAACTGAGTTACAATTTGAACTAAATCTATTACATTTTAAACTAAATTTATTAGGATAATGAGGCTGAGACACAGAAGAGACATGATTGGCAAATCTGTAGAGACCATCAGCTCCAACAATGCCACTCAAAAGAACTTCAGAAGAATCTTGCGATTTGACAACACAAAATTGAGGATGAAATTCAAAATAAACACGATTGTCCTAAGCAAATTTGCTGACACTGATAAGGTTCTTAGTGATATGAGAAACAAGAAGAAGATTATGCAATTAAGGAAGATTGAGAGGGATTTGATACAGAGAAACTCATGGAACCTACAGAGTTAATAGACAAACCTTGATCGTTTCCCATGAATACTTGATCAGTTCCAGACAATGAAAATGCAACAGACAAATTAAAAATCTCAGGCGTGGCATGATGAGACGCCCCTGAATCTGGATACCACCACTGATTATTGATGTTTGGATCAGAACCTGTGAGAAATGCTTGAGGTGGCGGGTGTTTGAATGTCGTTGGTCTTGGAGGAGCAGCAGCATATCTAAAGGCAGGTGGATAAGGGGATCGGGGAGCCATCATGAAAGGATTGAAGGGAGTTTGTGGTGAAGGATATGAGGGAGCACCTGAGGAGGAGTATTTATGGTACCATACATAGGCCTCATGTCCAGGTTTGTGACAAATTTGACAAGAGACTCTACCAAAACAACCTCCACCACGTCCAAAACGGCCACCACCGTAACTAGAACGACCACCATGTGAGCCATAACCTTGGTTCTCAGCATTTACAGTAACATGACTCGTTCCAACCGGAAAACTAGGATTCGAATCAACACCAGAAATCTCAGTCGCAAGCGGTGCTGAAACCGGTAGAGCTTGCATGAGATTAATAGACATAAGTTCAGTGATAATAGCTTTCTGATTCTTCTCAAGACACGATTTGTGTGCTAGGAGACTCGATTCAAGCTTATCCAACGAACTCAGATCCTCCTTACTGTTGATCGCAGCAACAATAGCATCATACTCTTCATGAAGAGCATCAAGAACAACTTAGATTAGGTTACGAATGGGAACAGGCTCGCCAATTGAAACAAGAGACTCGCTGATTTTGCGAACACGAACAACAAATTCAGCAATCGTTCGCGATCCTTTGGTGAGGTGACGTAACTCCGATCGAAGCTGATGCGCTTTAGTAGTGAGCAAGGTGTTGAAGGAGCGCTCAACTTCAGACCACACCTGCCGTGAGTATGAGCAATCGACGAGCTTAGGAAGAAGAGAATCAGAGATAGTGGAAAGAAGCCAAGTGCAAATGAGCGCATCTTGCTATTCCCAATCAAGGACGGTCGGATTCGAAGCACCGCCGAAAACCAGATCTGCGCCGGGAAGAAAACGCGGAAAAGCTAGTGGCGTCGTCACGAAGCGTTGAAGCTTGTGACCATAGATAACACCTTTGATCTATTGTTTCCACTGTTTGAAGTTCTTCTCATCCAGTTTAACAAAGATGAGAAAGTTTGTTTTGAAAAAAAGGAAAAAACACCCTCAAAATTGAAGGAAGAAGTCATGGAAGCGCTAAATGGAAAAAAGAAGCTCTGATACATGTTGAGAATAGAGAATGAGAGAAAAGGATAAAATATGTATTGTATTGATTGGGTTGAATGATACAAATTATAGTCCTATATATAAGAGCTTAGAATAGTTTGTTATAACCGAAAGGAAACTATCTATATAAAACTGTATTATAAAGCTATCTCTAATAAGTTTTCCGACCAAGTTATAAGTCTAAAATTTTTTGAATTTTTTCAGCATAATATTTTGAAGGAGCTTAATGAGGATTACAAGCTAATTACTGAATTGCAATCATGTTTGAAAGAGGAAAACATCGATATTTGCTATCCATGCTAAGTTGGAGGTCAGAGCTTCCTTTTCCAATCAAAAGTATATAGAATATCTAGGTGGATTAATTCGAGTGGAAAACTAGTATCTATAAGGTGGAGGTACTTTTATAAAAGCCATCTAGGCTTGCCTTTTTTCCCTCATATGATGGCTTTTGTTTTGGGGGTATCAAGTGGTAATGAGCAGAGAATAATAGATAGATTTCGTGGGACATTTTTCTCGATCAGCAAAAAGCTGGTTGTACAAGCTTTTACCATCTTGAAGCCTTGAAAATATAGCAAAAATAGGAAAAAGAACAGAAAACTTCGTCCCACCAGGTAGCTATGATTTCTCCAATCTTCATAGAAACAACACAACACTTTCAAGAGTAAACACTTATTCGCACCAGCAGTAATTGATCAGCCACGACATAAGAACGAGTGCACAACAACATAGTCCCATATAATTTTTAAAACAGAGTTCGTTCATATAATTTTTAAAGATAAAATCCTGTGCTCAAAATATAATAGTCTATAACAATTAAACAACACTAACCCAAAAAAGCATAAACAGTATATCAAGTCTACTGGAGTACGGTAGGGTCACGAGAGCCTAAAGCTCAACTATTTATTCGGCATCATCATCATATAGACAAGAAATACAAATTCCTGTATAGATAAGATGTTTAGGAGCAAGGTTCTTTTTACCGCACAGGTTGTTGGTTATAATGGTTCTTCTCTTTTTTCTTTGCAGCAGCAAGCCTTGCGTTCCTGGCAGCAGCTTCTTGAGCAGCAGCTCTAGCAGCACCATCCACTTCTTTATTGGATTTCTTCTTCTTGATGGAAGCAAGTTTCTTTAGACGCTCTTTCACATCAACAACAGATGGATCCTCCTCCGCATTTTCGGCCGTATCAGGCCCAGTGTTTGTTTCTGAATTGCTGTGCTGACCGTTGGATTCTTTCACCTCCTTGGAAGCTTTTTCCTTCTTTTTCTTCTTCTTGGCAGTCTTTGACTCCGCAGCTATTTCCTTCTTTTCTCCATTTACATCCCCTTCAACATCTTTTTTGTCCTCAGGTGCCCCTGCAAATACAAATTTGCAATTTGAACAAATCAAAAACAATAATCTGCGTCAAGTGATTGCATCTAGATACGCATAGAAACTTTACTTCTTTTTGATACAAAGATAAAAAAAGATAAAAAAAACTTGAGCTCAACATAGTTAATCGAAAAACCCAACAAGAGCAAAAGTAGGGAAAAAATCTGTGAGATAAGCAGGAAACCTCCAAAATGGGAAGGCCAATAGTGTAAAACAGAGGCACGAGTGTCGTTCAGTCAATAAACTAAACTTGTGTAAAATACAAACAATCCGGCAAATAATGTACCTTGCGACTCATCTTGACCTTGACCATCATTACTTTCTTTTGGTGCGACTCCAAAATCAGCTAAAAGAGCCTCAAGCTCTTCAAGTTCCTTTTTCTTCCTTTCCTTTTTGGAGAGCTGTCGTTCTGCTTCCTTTGGTACCACAGGAACTTCAGCTTGCTTCTTGAGCTCAGGTTCAGGTTTCACAGCATCCTCTGGTTCTGGTTCGTGATCTTGCTCTTCCTCCTCCTCATCCCCATAATCAAAAATATCTTCCTCACTCTCAGTATCCTGTTAAAAATTGTAAACTATCAAATCTAGAATAGCATAAGAGTTTTCTAACCATTCAACCAACACCCACACCAAACAAACAGAGGTAAATCACTATAAACATATACTTCTGACTAATAGAACAACAATATAAATATAATGAAATAGAACTCAACAGTGATTCTGCTACCAGAACATTGTTTGCAATGCTAGCTGGTTCCATCACTGAAATGTATCGTATACAAAATCTTGTGCTAGACATTCCTAAGATACAAATGCAATTTAAAGGATCTCTAATTTGCTAATATATGACCTCAGAAACGACTAAACAGTATACAAACAACCATCTATTCTTTACGATACAGATATGCATAACATTACCCAGAAGGAACACAAGCCTCACCAAATACAGTCTCCTACTAAGAATAGGTATAATCAAGTAATCAGAAAAATAAAACACCATAACAACAACAAAAAAGAGAAATATTCAGAATAGTTGATATGGATTAATCTCATCAAATAAGCATCTATATGTTGCTTTCAACTTAATTTCATAAACTTCTTCAAGGTTTAAAAAAAGGGTCCACGACCACAACAAACCGGTATCAGCAGATATTATCTTACAGAGCAAATTGTGGTTAATTCACCCTGCGGCAACCACAATCAATGTTGCAACCATGTACAGACCGAAATTTCAAAAGCCTTTACACGACAGCAAAAAGACCTAAATCTCAAATAGAGCTTCCTGAGTACTCTACATAAACAAAGTATAGATATGAAGAACTTCATCCTTTTCAGTCTTTGATTGTAACAAAACACTACAAAATGCCATCTAAATCCCAATTAACATCGGAACTAGAAACAAACAAACAACACAAGTAAATTTGTATTAATACAGCAAATATTTCATTTTATTCAAGAAAACCAATATATCAAATCCAAACAATCAAAACCGATAAATGATATAAAATGAGTGACAAGGCATTAAGAAAAAAACCTCCAAATTTTCTGTCTTTTCCTCACTATGTTGTGGGTCAGAAACAGGCCAAATAGATTGAGGCGGTGCAGTGGTGGCATAATAATCATCATCGTCATCCACATCAGCCCACGAAGATGCATTCAATGGGGCCGGAGCCCAGAACACCTTCGAATGCGATTCAGATTCCAATTTCCCCGATTTGGAACCCTTATTCTTTCTCTCCTTATCCGATTTCTTCTTCTTCTTCAAAGTATCAAGCGCCGCAAACACGTTGGTGTTGTTAATTACCAACGAACCATCGTCCCTTCTGCTTCCACCACCGACCATTGTCAAAAACTCACCGCCGCGTCGCTTGTGTTGGTGTCGATTCAAATCAAAATTTGTGACTGAATCGAGTTTTATATATATTCAAAAAGGTGAAGCGGTTATAGAAAAATTGAAGCTTTTGTGTGATTTGATTTGATTGATAGAAAGAAAAGGAAGATTTTGAGATCTGGTATTAAAGGAATAGAGAGAGATTGATGAAGAGGAATTTGAGTGAAAATGGAAAAATTGGGATTAGGGTTTGGAGATAGATAGAGAGAAGAAAATGAGATGAATAGAAAAAGAAGAAAGCGAGTGAGAGGCAAATGGAGCTAGGGTTATATCAATACTTGAGAAGATAACGATACAAAATGATAGGGTGCTTCTAAAGGGCAATTATTATTATTATTATTATTATTATTATTATTATTATTATTATTATTATTATTATTATTATTATTATCATCATCTTGCATCCCACAAAAATTCATATATTTTCCTAATATTTACGTTATTTATTTACGCATTTCAAATTTTTTTTACAATATTTGATGTCGAATAAGTAGATTGACTATCTTCATTGGTTATCAACAACGTATCATAAATGTGTTTGTAAAGTTTAAATATGATATGTTGTTCGTCTTTTTGATGAAAGTTTAGCCTTTTGAGTGATGGTTCCTTGTATCTATATAAAAAAAAATTTCATAAAGTTTCACATGGAGACATATATCTATAATAGTAATACATTTTTATTTCATCATAAAATTTTGAATTTGTCCTTTCATTACTAATGCTATAAAATTCTTGTTATCTCTCCTTTTATAAATAGGATATCCATCAGAAATCAACCATTGTACATTCAACATTGATATGAATAAAATAGTTCTTATTAATAAATTTGACGATTGTGGAGTTAAATTAAAAAAAATAGTACTTAAAAAACTAACAACAATATATAAACGAAATATTATCAACTAAATTAATCTTATTTGTGATATTCTTCAAAGTGAAATATACATTTACACTATTGACTGCCTTACATACTACTAGTTTGATAATCGTACCGACATGTAGACGTCAAGCTTTGCATAACCATCAGTAGTCTCCACTAGTTATAAAGTTCATATAAGGCTCGCTAACGAATTCACATATGCAATCCCATTGATTCTAATAATCATAAAAAACACATACTTTGTAGAAGTCTTTAGTAAAGTCATTTCACCAAATTCTTCATACGATAACATAAGTAGAATTATTGACCAATAGTGGATGTTAAATATAATCAATTATCTTACGTAAAAAAATATTTAACAAAAAAACAAACAATAAATTAATAGTATAAGAGTGTATTTGAACCAAATAACCACTGACAACATCATTTCAAGACAGTGTCTTTATGAATGAGATGTAGAAATTATCATATGAATGATATGTAATGGAAGATATGGAACGCCCACTATTGGTAAAATATGATTTTAAACTTCTTCACTTTTCCAATCGTATTAGAGTGTCATGAGAATGACACACCATTGAGGCACTGAA
This sequence comes from Vicia villosa, assembly GCF_029867415.1. Lineage (NCBI taxonomy): Eukaryota > Viridiplantae > Streptophyta > Magnoliopsida > Fabales > Fabaceae > Vicia > Vicia villosa. Next base: position 20,837,819 of record NC_081182.1, on the reverse strand, counting down.
CATGTCTCTAAATGTTATTACAATTCGTACAATTTTCCATATTCTTGTAATTAAATTAGGGTTATGAAATAAACGTATTTACTATTATTGATTGCATCAAGTACCCATAACTTGACATTCGTACCAACACGTAGACATCGAGCTTCACATGACCATCTTTAGTCTCCACCAATTATAAAGTGCATTTATGGTTTGCTAACGAATTCACACATGCAATCTCACCTATTCCAATAATCATCAACCAACACCAACTGCGTAGCAGTCTTTAGTAAAGTCATTTTGCCAAATCCTTCATACGATATTATTTTCAAAATCATTGACCAATAGTGGATGTTAAATATAATCAATCATCTTACGTAACAAATATTTAACGAAGAAACAAACTATAAATTAATAGTATAAGAATGTATTTGTACCACATAACCATTAAAAACATCATTGCAGGACAATGTATTTATGGATGAGATGTGGAAATTATCATCTGAATGACATGTTATAGAAGACATGGAACACATTTTATTGGTAAAATATGATTTTTTACTTTTTGACTTTTCTAAGTTGGATCGTATTCAAATGTCATGAGAAGGACACACCATTGAGGTATCAAACATATCTCTTAATGTTGTTGCACCCCAAAATTTGCTTTATTGATTTCAATCACAATTGACTTATGCTTCAGATTCATCTGCATATATCCATTAGGGCAATAACCTCACAATCATGCATATAACATATGGGATCACATTATTTTTTTGTGTGGTTTGGGTGTTCCATTTAAAAAGGAGAGGACTTGTCAATAATTAACCAATCTACATTCGAACAACTCAGACTCTAGGTAAATAATTGAGGCTAAACCCAAACAAGTGCACCTTTGGAGTATGATTTGGCCAAGTTGTTGGGTTTCATAGTAAGTCAGCGAGGCATTGAGGTCGATTGTACAAAGGTAAAAGAAATACAAGAGATGCCTGAGCCAAGAAAAGAGAAAGAGGTTTGTGGATTATTGGGAAGGTTAAACTATATAGCCAAGTTTATTTCTCATTTTACAGCTACTTGTGAGCCACCAATATTCAAGTTGTTAATGAAGGATCAAGATGTGAAATGGAACGATGGTTGTCAACAAGCCTTCGACAAAATCAAAGAATATTTACAAGAGCCTCCAATCCCCATGCCTCCAGTACTTGGGATACCTTTGATTATGTATTTGATAGTAGTTGAGAATTCAATGGGCGTGTGTTGGGGCAATATGACGAGACTGGTCGAAAAGAGCATGCAATTTACTACTTGAGCAAAAAGTTTATCGACTGTAAAGCAAGATATTCATTGCTCGAGAAAACTTGATGCGCTATGGCATGGGCTGCTCGACGACTAAGATAGTATATGTTGACTCATTCCACCCTATTGATTTAAAAAATGGATCTAGTCAAGTACATCTTTGAGAAGCCCGCTTTAACAAGAAGGGTCGCTCGATGGAAGATGATTTTAATTGAATATGACATTTAGTATGTTATCCAGAAAGCCATCAAAGGTAGTGTAATATCACATTATCTTGCTCATCATCCAGTGGATGACTACCAACCAATGAAATTCAAATTTCTAGATGAAGATATCATGTTGGTTAAAGACTGTGTAACCCCAGGCCCGAAAGAAGGACCTGAACCAAGATCGGGATGGACTTTCGTTTTCGATGGTGCCTCGAATGCTTTAGGTCATGGTGTTGGAGCTGTCATCACCTCTCCCTCGGTTTTTCATATCCCATTCATCGCAAGGATCTGTTTTTATGCTACCAATAATGTTGCAGAATATGAAGCATGTATCTTCAGTTTAGAAGCAACAATCGATTTAAGGATCAAGAATCTAGAAGTGTATGGAGACTCAACCTTGATAATTTTCCAGATAAATGGATATTGAGAGACTCGTCACACGAATATGATTCCTTACAAGGAACATGTCATGAAGTTGATTCCTTACTTTGACAAAATTAAATTTAAACATATCCTCAAGGGAGAGAATCAATTGGCCAATGCTTTTACTACTCTGTCTTCCATGTTCAAAGTCAAATGGCTAATGAGGCGCCTAGCATCAAAATTGAACGATTGGACAAGCCATCTTATTATTGCAAGACTGCGATAATAAATGACGAAAAACCTTAAATCTACGACTTCAAGAGGTACCTTAATACACAAGAATATCCAGAGGGGGCATCTACAATTGATAAGAAGACTGCGGAAATTATCATCCAAGTTCTTTCTCAATGGTGATGTATTATACAAAATATACTTTGATTCTATTTTTCTTAGATGCGTGGATCAGCATGAAGTAGATAAAATCATGGAGGAGATACATGAGGGTTATTTTAGAATGCATTCCAGTGGACCCATCATGGCTAAGAAAATCTTGAGAGCGAGTTACTTTTGGTCTACCATGTACGTTGATTGCTTTCATTATGCCCAGAACTTGCCACAAATGTCAGATTTATGCTGATAAAATGAAAGTACCTCATGCACCTATGAATGTCATGACTTCTCCTTAGACCTTTGTTATGTGGGGCATTGACATGATTGGCCGTATTAAACCAATTGCTTCTAATGGTCACTTACTCTTTTATATTTTATGTTATTTACTGTTTTTATTTCCATTACTATATACTCTTAAGAAATTACTAACAAAATTTCAAGTTTAATCGAGAAAATACAAAAGTAATCACGAATTTTAAATACCACAAATTCATCCACCCTATGCTTGAAGTCATTTGTCCACAAATGGCATTAGAGCCTAATTTCTGTTAAAGACTAATCATCCCAAGAGAAAAAATTACTTTAAGCTATTTACTAAACAAATCACAATTATTTAATCTATAAGGGTATAGTTTGTGGAAAGAGAAAATAAAGTTTTTCATAGAAGGGGTGGATCGTGGTACTTGAAAGGTTATGAAAGAATGTTTGTTTGTTCCTACATATAAAGTTAATGGTGCTGTAAAAAAAACAAACATAAAAAGGATTGGACCAAATATGATAAAGAAAATGTGTTGTGCAATTTGAAGGCGAAAGTTGTCATCACTACCACTCTAGGTTTTGATGAGTTTTTGCGAGCTGCTCACTATGAGACTGCAAATGAAATATGGTGTTGGAAGAGAATATGATGTTAGAAAACATTCTAAATGGGGGGTGAATAAAATTTTAAAATTAAAATCACTTGATTCTTCAAATGAGAATAACCAGAGGTTTTTCTGAGTTTACGCGTGGAAGTTTATAAAGCTAAAATGTGAAATTATACTCATTTGACATTATTTGCGTACCAACTCAATATTAATTTACAAATATCACAATGTCTAGATGAATAAATACAACATATGCAATTGAACCAATTGAATAAGTCATGAGGTGTGGTTAGGTAAATTATTCAACAAGCGAATTCTAAAAGCAGAATATTTCTCAGATTTTAATCATTACTAAAGCTCTTGTTAGGTCTTCAATTCCAACAAAATCTAAGCTTATCGAATAAATCGCAATGAACGAATTTAAACCTAAGCATGCATGTTCTACAAAATTTAAATTCAAGAGTAAGGGATAGAGAGATGACACTAGGATTTATAGTGGTTTGACTCTATCGTCCTCGCGTGAGTCTAAGTCCACTTCTTCCAATAGTTTCCTTTTATTTAGACATATATCTCAAGAGTATATAATATCACCAATCCATAATAATGTTGAATAAAAATAAAAAATAGAATCTTTAATTTGGCTCTTGACTTGTAAATCGCATAACGCTAAACCCTTATCGCAACCTCTACTCGATCAACGCTTCGAATCTTCCAATATCACCAATTTGCTCTAAGTCTTCATGTGTAGCAATTAACCCTTTGATCCTGTTGATTCCTTAAGCGTAAGTTGTTTGAAGATTTGAAAAGAACTCTGCCCTATTATGTAGCTTTCCACACTGTCACTACCAAGGACATATGAAGAGGAGAACCTCATTATTTTCACTGAAATTTGTCAGCACTAATGACAACAACCTCAATCTTGCAATAACCAGAAAATCTTTTACCCAATCTTCAAGAGAAATTAGTTTCAAGACAACATCTCCTTCAATCAATTATCAATAACTCATGATCAAGATATGAAATTGAAACTGAGGTTGAAAATGAAAGAACTTCTAATGCAAAGGTTTTAAAAGTGGTGGTTGATTTTTCACAGAAGTTCACAAAAAAATTATGAAATTCCGCACATAAAAAAGTGTTGACAAAATATTTTATGTGCTTCAGTTTAAGCGTAAAAAGATTGGAAAAAATTAGTTAGATTCGAATCAAAGAAAATTTAGTTATGAGTCAAGTGAGCAAGTGAAGTGGAATAAATAAAAATTAGATTTTTGACCCATTTTTTAGTTTATTTGAATCAAACACAAAGTGTGATTCGAATCATGTACCCCGTGATTCGAATCATGTTAAAAATTTGATTCAAATCAAAGCACACAGAGAATCTAGAAAAAATTCTGAAAAAGATGTCTGATTTGAATCATGTTGAAAGTTTGATTCGAATCAAACTGAGCAGAAGATCACAGGAAGAGTGTGATTTGCATCGTGTTGAAAATTTGATTTGAATCAATCAGCTAAAAAAATCTTGGAAAGAGTCTGTCCAATTTGATTCAACTCAGAAAGTATGTTTAATTCTTATGATTCGAATCAAACATGTAAAATCCCAAATTTTCAAGTTTTCAAAAGGCTTTTGAGATTTTAAATTATACTTTCTTCAAATAAAAAACACATAATGTTCTTATTCCACCAACTCATGCAAATGACTAAGAACCTCATGATGAAGTTTGAATATTACCAATGATTTATACATGCTAAAAAGATCTACAAATCAATTTCAAACTTGATTCCCGATGTGCAATTTATGAGGGAGACTCAATAAAAGATAATAAATGAAAGCGATAAGACAAATAACAAAATAACAGTATCATGGGTGCTCCCCCTACATAGGATAAGGACATGCAAACAACTCCCCCTAGGGATTTGCAACTACATAGGGGACATCCTCCAAATTAACCATGAAGGAACTACTGAGGCAAAGATAGTAAGGTTAGGCACATTAACTCATGAGTATGAACTCTTCAGAATGAAACTTGAAAGGAGTTAATCAAATGCAAACACGATTTATCCATATCATAGGTCATATCCAAAATGATTGTGATTTGAACACACTTCATTTCACACTTCACTCATTCTTAAGTGAATCACATTTCTCATTTTGCCAAAAAAAAATAGTCCAATTATATACTTTTGAAATAATTCTAAAGGCATACTACTTCTTTAAGAGACAATCACTGCAAGTCCAAAAAACAGGTTTTATGGGATCATTCACTGCTACATATTCTTACTCTGTACTTATTCTTGGCAATCTGCTACTACTAGTGCATAATTGTAAAGATTGTAGAGGAATAAACAGAAAATTTAGAAAATTCATATTTCTTGGAATGGAGAGTAAGCATGAGCAATTCATCTTGCAATCACACTTCATTGCCGGGAAATTATAACGTTAACATGGTTTTGCATATATCATGAACATTGAAAGATAACTGCTAGTACACAAATTTATAAACAATGAATATATAAACTATCTCAGATTTTGGCCCATAGAGAAAAACAAAAACTCCTGAATTATTATCAGTCAAATAAACAGAAGTTTACATGTGGTTGAATTTCTCGTACACAAAGATAATTCCATTAGCATTTGGAGCTTCGTTCTTGTATCTACAAATTTCGCACATTGAATTGTCATTGTGTTAAGAACTCTTGAATTCTGGATTACATATTTTACAAATTGAAACTCCCAATTTACGCGGCTGTAGTTTCTAAGTGAGCATGTTGTAAGATGAGATAAAAAGCATTCTGGAACAATTTCCGGATCCTCCCACGTTTCGTCACAAAAATCTTTCAAAAATTCAACCTGATATACAATTGAAATTTTTTAAAAATATACAAAAGAGAACTAAAATAAATAAAAGTACCCATCCTTACATTAGAAACATCATCAATAATAAGAGTTTGCAGCTTGGGGAAATTTTGAAGCAGTTTTATCAGCCAGGTCCATTTCAGCATCCGCATTTCCCACATAAAGTCGAATATAATCTCCATGCGAGTTAAATTGTGAAAAATGCAATCTACTATTGAGGGCTCATCCTACATGAGTTACAAAGATAATATGTCAGTAGTTCATCTGTGTCGATGTGTCAGTGTCTGGTACCTGAGATATGATATGATATCTGGAGTGATTGAATAAATGATGCATACCACTTCAAGACGGAGATGCTTGACATTATGAAGCCAATTAAGATTAATATGTATATCAGAAATGTTAGCTCTGATTAAATTGGATAAGCCTGCAACTCCTCGACATCGACGATCAAGTGTATTTACTATTAAATCCTTCACTTCCAGCTCTTCTAGAAAGGGACATCCAAAAAGAAGTTTGCAGAGAAAATCATGATTTCGGAACGTTACATTTTCCAGGTGAAGGAGTTTGAGTGAAGGAAGATAAACGAACGGAGTTTTATCGAATGTTATCGTCCTCAGTTTCAGAACTATCAACGTTTTCGCAGTGACGGAAGACGAAAACGAGTGACGGAGATCGATAGTTAGGTTTTGAACTTTTCTTTTAAGGGCTGAAGAAACGAAATTGTGGAAATCCTTTTTGGGATAGAGGCGGTGGCGGCATTTGAGGTGGAGAGAAAGGATAGGGAGAGAGGTATCACGATGAGATAAGAAGGAGTAGAAGAAATGGCGAAAGGATAAAGCGTGTGGGAATGTTTTGTCGTCGAAGTGGAGGAGGAGTTGCGAGAGGTAGAGAGGCTTCCATCGCTTGGAGAGGAGGGTTGTGACGGCGGCGTCTTTGATGGGGAGGAATGAGAGGATGTGGTGGAGGATTGAATCGGGGAGAGGGCTGATTCGATCTTTTTGCCGGGAGAGAGTGAGGCGTATCCGCTTGGATATTGCGGCGGTGAGGAAGGAGGATTTAGGATTAGAGGAATCCATTGGCGATTGCGATTGGATGAAAGGCGGCTAGGCAAGGCCAAGGTGAAAAGTTTACTTGAGAGAAATTGGGAGTCAACTTGCTCAACTCGTTAACTTGTGTTGTGTGACTTAGTTTTTATAAATTTATAAATATGATTTTTTATTATAGTAATTTGATATATTTTTATGAGGTTAAAGGTAGTGCACTGTCATTCAGTAGAAACAAATCGTTTTGCCATGTCATATAATTTTTTTAAAAATTAAAGTCTGATTTATCCTGATTCATAGTTGTGATTGGTTGACAGTGTTAAAAGTGCATCACCCATTTTCTCTACTTTTATTTAGAATTTAAAGGTAATTCTGAGTAAACTAACTTTACACATACAACCAATCAAAATTCTTATACTTATTATGTCATAATAAATTTTTTAAATTAAAATTATGTTTAATTGGATACATGATTAACAGTGTATTTTACAATGTCAATGCATATCCTTTTTCTCTTTTATTTAATCATTGAGTTTTAAAAAAAAATCAATTTATAAATATTAATAATTTATTCATATTAATATTTTATAATTGAAATTTTGAATAGTATATATAAGTGTTTATCGTGAATTTTAGTATATACTCCCTCCGTTTTTTATTATAAGTCGTTTTGGGAAAAAAATTGTATTTAAATATATGTCGATTTACAATTCCAATGAATAATTAATGCTATTTTTCCTATTATATCCTTAAATATTTATTATTCTGTCTCCTTTCAATTATATAAATTTATCTTCCACATGTCATTAATGAAGGATAATTTTGTAAAAACCTTTATAATTTCTCATTTTCATACAATAATTATTATTTTTCTTAATCTGTGTGAAAAGTCTAAAACGACTTATAAAAAAAACGGAGGGAGTAAGTGTTAATCTTTAAAAAATATTACTCGCAGGATTTTAATTAATATTAGAATATATGTGCATAAATTTTTAAAGTGTATTTAATTATTGAATCTAGGGTCGACTTTGGACTCGGATAATCAGGTCCACGATCCAAGATTTCAAAAATTAGAAGCCTCAAAATCATATATTTTTTAAATTACAATATATAGTAAGTAATAAATACAATGTTCGTTAGAAATTAGGCGTGGCTTGGGAATAGGGCTGGAAATGAGTCGAGTCGAGTCGAACTCGCCTTAGCTCAATTTGACTTATTAAAAATTGGCCGAGTTCGAGTTCGAGTTTAAGACGAACTTAAATTCGAGTTTAAGACGAACATTTTTTTCAGCTCAAACTCGACTCATTAAGAATTGGCCGAGTTTGAGTTTGAGTTTATCACGAACATTTTTTCAGCTCAAACTCGACTTGTTAGAAGTTCACGAACGTCTCGGTTCAACTCGTTTATTTCACGAACTTAAAAGTAATTTTTTAAAGTCTACTTTTATATATATATATATATATATATATATATATATATATATATATATATATATATATATATATATATATATATATATATATATATATATATATATATATATATATATATATATATATATATATATATATATATATTTGACATTTTAAATTAATATTTCTTAAATAAAAAATATAGAAATAAAATAAAAGTTATAAAATTGGAATTTATACATGTTAATTTTATTTGTATAATTATTTGTAGAAATATTTTTCTTACTTAAGAATATAAATGATCAGTTATAACCGTTAGATTAAAATAAAATATGATACTAAGATTTAGAGCAAATCTTCAAACCTACTCTTAAAGACAATATAATATATCTCATATATAATCGAGTTGACTCATAAACCTAATGAGTCGAGTTATGTATAGTTCAAGTTCAGCTCATTTAGTTAACGAACTTAGTTTTTAGCTCATACTCAGCTCATTTGGTTCATAAACCTAGTTCAACGATTTAATTTTCGAATCGAGTTGCGAACTATTTTTGAGTTAGTTTGGTTCATTGTCAGCCCTATTTGAAAACATGATGGTTGTGGGTCTGAGGCATTGCTTATTTTTCCAATTTTAGAATTTTATTTTACTAAAAAAACTTGTGCTAAGCTGTTTTTACAATTTTAGATTTTTATTTTACTAAAAAGACAACTTGTATGAATATAATTTCAAAAAATCGTATATATATTCCACGACCTTTTTAATTTTCAATAAATTTTAAATAATATATAAATTATATTTAATATATATTTAAAATAGTTATTAAATAATAAATTCATTTATTATTAAATTTATATAGTAATATATAATAGTGTGCGTGTGTGTGGTTTAGCGGTGAAACGCTTGGATCCGGAGAGTGTGCTCTTCTCAAGGTCTCAAGTTCAAATCTTGGATTTTTTTACCAGAATGCCACATATATGAGATTCAAATACCAGAATGCCACGAACTGGAAAAAAATACGAAAATGCCACACTTTCAGTTCACGTCCGGCCAGGCCTTGGACGGACTGGAAAAGAGGTTTTTTTGCTAGTTGGGGTCCGGCCAGGGGTGGGCCGGACGCTAACTAAGGCCTTTTTTTTGGTTATTTTAATTGATTTAAAGAATTATTAATTACAATAATAGTTTTTTTATTAAAAATAATGATTAAAATACAATAAAATATAATAAAAAACATTATAATATAATAAAAAAATTATTTGCCAATATTTATTTTAATTGAATTTAAGGATTTATTAATTATAAAAATTGTTTTTTTATTATAATTAATGATTAAAGTATAATAAAATATAATAAAAAACATTAAAATATAATAAAAAAAAATTTATTTGCCAATATTTATTTTATTCAATACATAAACGGGTACAAGGAAAAAAAGCCTATTTTTTCTTGGGCTTTGGTTGGACCATATGACCCATAGTGAGACATTTTTTTGGTTTCGGTGCTCTTGTACTCTTGCGTAACGATTGGTCATTGTTTGGTGGAGGTTGCCTTTGTGGAGAATCGTCGCTTGAAAGATCATCGTTTTGATGCGACTGACCATCATCCATAAATCTAGCCAGTTGTTCTGGAGTTATTGTCGGTAAATTATCAAGGATTTCATCATCGGTGATGTCAACGAGTGGTTGATTTGAAGCCACAAAAGTTTGTGGCACTTGTGCTTGAATGTTTGGATAGTAGGCATTTGCGGTGTCAAATGTATATTGTGGTTGGGAGAGTGAAAGCGGTTGAGATTGGGAGTATGACAGGTCGAAGTCGGGTTGAGGGATTGGGGTGTTATGTAGCGGTGGTCGAAGTGTGGATTGTTGTTGATATTGTTCTTGGTGGTAGTAGTAGTTTGTTTGGGGGGTTGAGGTGTAAGGGCTTGGTGTGGCAAAAAACGTGTGTTGTTGTGTGGTTTGAGTGTGTTGGTATGTTTGTGGAAAGGAAGAAGTTTGTTGTTGGAATTGTGTTTGTTGGAATTGTGTTGTTGGTTGGAATTGTGGTGTTGGTTGAAATTGTGGTGTTGGTTGGAATTGTGGTGTTGGTTGGAATGATTGTGGGATTTGTTGATGAAAGGTTGTTTGTGGGGTTGATGAAGAGGAGGCATAATGACGAGGGTCTGCCAAATACGTTTCTTTCGACAAATATATTAATGGAATATTTCTTAACCATTGCATATATTCATCGGTGTGGCGTAAAGTAGTACTCACCTCACCTGTCATTATTAAGTTTCTTCTAACTTTCCACTCGTTGTTCTCGTGAATGTTCAAATCTCGATAATTACAATCCTTTACATCATTCTTCGTTACCAAGTGATGATCTCCAAGACACCTCGGAGGTTGAGGGATGTTTTGAGTAAACCCAAATTGAAGCCTAACCCTGTCGGCGTGATGCATTTCCACAATATGAAAACAAATAATATATGTAGTTGCACTCCACGCTCGAGCTTCTCGTTGAGTGCCACGAGGATATTTTTCGTAAGGCCTCCACAAAAACTGTAAGACATAAATAAATATAAGAGTCGTATTCACGTAGATGAAAGATTTAATATATGGCTTGGATAAAAACTTACATCTCCTTGGACCATGTGATCCAAAATGAAACGATATCCATCAAGATAAGTATTTGGAGATGAGAAATACTCCATACCTCGTTGTGCAAATCTTGCATATTTAAAAAGTTCAATTAGAAATATGCGTTAATTTAGTGGAAAAATAAATATATAGAATAAAGAATTTACCTAGTGGAGTATGGATAGGATGGAGCAATTTCACTCATTGGAGCAAGTCGTGAAATGCGATAGTAGGTCCACACAGCGAGAATGAGTGAGCAGCCTGCGACACTCATGCATCCTACACGACATGCTTTGCACATCTCCCTGTAAAGGTAAGCCAAACACGCAGACCCCCAACTATATTTGCCACATTCATCAAAATCTTTGACAAATTTGAACCAAGAAGAATGCAACACATTATGAGATTTGTCAGGAAATAAAACTGCAATCATACTTAAGATATATAATTTTGCATGCAGTATATTTTCCTCCTCGATTTGTTGAGAATGTTGTTTTAACTCATTCAACTCGTCGTGGATCCATCTCAATTTTACCGCACCCTTCACCCTATCACTAAAAGGTTCTATGCCTAAAGCATCGATACATGCATAATCAGGACCTTCGGTTTCACCTACTACAGCCCTCCCATCTATGCGGAGGCCAAACAACATATTTATATCCTCTAATGTGATTGTACATTCACCGGTTGGCAAATGAAACATGTGTGTCTCAGGCCTCCACCTCTCAAGCATCACAATTACAAGTTTAGAATCAACACTTCTAAAGTTAATTTTGGAGACATGTCCAAAACCGGCTCTTTGCAAGTAAGGCTTGATAGCCTCACTTGGCTCCCTATCAAATATATGATTATGTAGTCTAAACCTTTTAGAATCATCCTATAAAAAAAATATATCATTTTGTTAGTATACAAAAATAATAAACTGTGAAAATTACGTATAAGAAATACTAGTAACAAAACGTACGTATGCAGCCACGTTCTCCCTTGTTCCTCTATGATTATATCCCAAAGCAAGCAAACCAGACATGTTGTGCGATTGTGGTAGTGGTAAACAAATTGTGTGTTTCAGATGAATATGAACTTTAGAATTTGGAAGATGTGATGAGTTTGGAGTGATAATGAGAGGTTGAATTTATAGTCAAAGTGAATGCATTGTATAAACCATTGGACTAACAAGTGTAATGCATGCAAAGAAGGGGCATTCTATTATCCAACTTTATTAAAGATCTCTTGCATGCTTCTACTGGTTGATGGGATTGCACACTGGTTGATGGGACGCATGCATGCAGCATGCAACGAAAATTGTGCCTCCTTGTGGTCCGTCCCACCCTTGGACGGACGCCAACTATGCATGTTAGGGTTCGGCCAACCCTTGGACGGACGCCCTTGTAGTTCGGCCAGCCCCTGGTTGGACTGCAACGTGATTCGTCCTTTGACTGGACGGACTCCCTACGTGTCCATTTTTTGGTTGGCACAGTTTAAATACCACTTTGACTGAAACATATATAGCAACACACATTCAAATACAAAGAAAAATTATTTGTTCAGAGAAACACTGTATTAAAACTGAATGGCTCAGAGAAACATTATTTGTTCAGTGCATTACAATGGTGTTATCAGTAACGATCTAACCAACGGTTTTTCGTTTAGCAATACCGAAACAAAACGTTTCAAAGTCCATTGTAGAGCCGATTTTATGCATTTGAAGGAACGGATCGAAACAAAATTGCAACTTCCTGTAAGTGAAATTATTTATCGACTTCCGTTGTTTAATGGAGACAGCGGTATCATTTTTTACGTCATGAAACCAATAGAGGACGACGATGGCGTTAAAGTGATGTTTGAATGTCACAATTCGTTTGCTCCTCTTGACGATATCGAGCTATATGTTCATATTGTTAGTCCTCCCATTAACCAATCGCAAGAGTCGCATTCGCATCAATACGGTATGAGCCAACCCACTGATGAAGAGCCAACACAAAACAACGAACCATTTATACCCGACGAACAAGTGGACGAGTACAGTGAAGATGAAATACAAGAAGTGCAATATGAAGATCTTTTTGGTGATGACAATGACCCTGATATTGTTGAGCCGTCGCAGCCTACAATTGCACGACCGATTAGCATGTACGCCCCACCGGATCACATGCGAAATATCTGTTTAGAAGAGGCACAGTCTGAATCAATATTTGGTTCGCACATAACAAACTATAGTCATGTTGATTTATATGAGGAAATGGAGATTGAAGACAAGGAGGAGTGCGTTGCTGCTATACAACATTGGCATATCACCAATAATCTTGATTATTGGGTATACAAATCTGATACGAAGAGATATGTCATCAAATGCACAAATCCAACTTGCCAATTCAAATGTAGAGCATCAGTTCGCAAGAAGAATTCTAAGTGGATGATAGGTAAGTTGAGTGGACCACATGTCTGCACAACCACTTCAATGTCGCAAGACCATAGACAACTTACCTCAGATATTGTCTCTCACTGCATCAGAGATCTGCTTAACACCGACCCATCAATTAAGGTAAAGCTCATAATTTCTCATATAACAGGAAAGTATGGTTATAATATATCTTACAGGAAAGCGTGGATTGCAAAGGTAAAGGCCATAGAATCCTTGTATGGAAACTGGGAGACATCTTACAATGACCTTCCACGATGGTTACTGGTAATGAAAAGGTAATGAAAACATATCTGCCTGGAATGATAATAGACTTGGAAACGTTACCTGCATTTTCAAACGAAGGAAGCCAGTTGGGTGATAAGATGATATTCCATCGTCTATTTTGGGCTTTTCAACCATGCATCCATGGTTTTGCCTATTGCAAGCCAATTGTTCAAGTCGACGGAACATGGTTGTATGGAAGGTACAAAGGGACATTGTTTATGGTTGTGGCGCAGGATGGGAATGGTAACATTTTTCCAATTGCTTTCGCTATTGTCGAGGGTGAAACCAAGGATGCTTGGAGTTTTTTCCTTCGTAATCTAAGAAGCCACGTGACACCCCAACCCAATCTATGCCTAATATCAGACAGACATCCATCGATTAAAAGTGCCTATGATGATTCTGCAAATGGATGGCAAAATCCTCCGTCTTCACATGTCTATTGCATCAGGCATATCACGCAAAATTTTATGCGTGCGATTAGAGACAAGGAACTACGTAAAAAACTCGTCAACATGGGTAATAGTCTAATTGATCTTTGTGAAGTACATTTGTCAAATGATCTTTGTCGGTTTCTTGACATGTTTATTATTTGTAACAGGATATGCATTGACGGAGTCAACGTACAATTACTATAGAACCGAAATTCGTCAGACAAATAGAGATGCTTTGGAGTGGATTGAAAATATCCCCAGGGAGAAGTGGGCAAGGGCGTTTGATAGAGGGCAACGACGGGGACAGATGACGACTAACCTTGCAGAAGCAATGAACTCTGTGCTAAAGGCAATCAGAAATCTTCCAATAGCGTCTTTGTTTTCGGCCACATATTTTTGGATGGGAGCATTATTTGGTCAACGCGGACATGAATGGACAAAGAGGTTGACATCAGGCCAAACTTTTACAGACAAGTGTATCAAGGGGATGACTGAAGAAGTCAATAAAGCAAGCAGTCATAATGTTTACCAGTTTGACCGGGAGAGGTTCTATTTTATGGTGGCCGAAAGAATAAACCGCAACGATGGTCGACCAACTGGTACTTACGGTGTTGATCTGCGAAAAAGAACATGTGATTGTGGAAAATTTCAAGCGTTCCATTTGCCTTGCTCACATGTGATTGCAGCATGTGAAAGTATACGCCAAGACTACACCATTCACATACCCGACGTGTTCAAGATACAGCATGTTTTTAAAGTCTACCAACAAAGCTTCCAGATCCTCCCACATCAAGACAATTGGTCGCAATATAGAGGGCCTACTCTTTGTTATGACGAAACTATGCGTAGGAAAAAAAGAGGCCGCCCTAACAGTACTCGGATTCGAACCGAAATGGACGACGTGGAAAAGGAAAAGAGAATGTGTGGGATATGTCGTGAAGTAGGCCATATCCGAAGTAAATGTCCAAATGTAGTAGGCCCGTCCAATAGGCCTACTTAATGTTTACTTCAACTAGCTTTATTTAATGTTTACTTCAACTAGCTTTATGAATGTAATATAATGTCTTTTTAATTGAGTTTGCAACCATCAATGACTAAAACAACATTTCACATTAAACATAACTAAAACAACATTTCACATTACTAAAACAACATTCAATGACATTGAAATAAAGACAGCCACAAATAAAACAACCACACAGGAAACACTTAAAACGACATCACAGGAAACAAATAAAACATATTCTAAGAGATTACAACCATCAACACAATATCATGTGGTCCTAGCATCATCATAAGGACACCGACATCCTTTTTCACGGCTCTCCAAGAACGAGTTACTACTCCATTTGGGCCTTTCTCCGTGACCTGCCTTTCAATTTTCCTTATCTTTTCACCCTCGAGAATGTTTCCGTCTAACCATCCGATCAAGTGCCTCTGTAGATGCTCGAAAGTTTGGGTGTTCCATAGTTTGATCTTCAACGGAGCCTTTGTTGCTGAAAAAAATAATGTTGCATCTCTCTTCATAGGTGGAAACGTTGGAAGGGGTTCAGAAGACATCTCCAATAGTAACACTAAACCTTCAATTGTAACTGGTGTGAGTGGAAATGTGGTTGTACAGTCTTATTTATAGGCAAAAAAATAATAATAAAATATATGTCCTCGTCCATCTATTGGCCGAACCTACACATGCTCGACCATCTATTGGCCGAACCTACACATGTTCGTCCAACCCGTGACTTACTCATATTTTTAATAATTAAAATAACATTTTTTATTTTTTATTATATTTTATTATATTTTAATCATTATTTATAACAAAAAAACAATTTTCATGATTAATAAATCTTTAAATTCAATTAAAATAAATATTGGCAAATAATTTTTTTTAATTATATTATAATGTTTTTTATTATATTTTATTGTCTTTTAATCATTTTTAAAATAAAAAAACAATTTTTATAATTAATAAATTCTTTAAATCAATTAAAATAAAAAACAAAAAAAAAGCCCTAGTTTGCGTCCGGCCCACCCCTGGCCGGACCCCAACGTGCAGAAAAATACCTTTTCCAGTCCGTCCAAGGCCTGGCCGGACCTGTACTGGAAAGGTGGCATTCTGGTATTTTTTTTTCACTTTGTGGCATTCTGGTATTAAACTTCCACTTTTGTGGCATAGTGGTAAAAAAATCTCAAATCTTGCTAAATACAAATTGCTTTTTAAAAAAAAAAATAGTAACATATAATACAATATCATTTGTTTCTAATTCTATTATTTTTTATTTTATTTTATTTTATAGGAAAATATATTATTAAATTTTATTTTTATAATAATAAATTAAAATTTAAAAAATACAATATTATTTTTTATTAAGTCAATATAGCTAAGTAGATAATAAATTAAAAGGTTAAGTATATTTTTTTATCCCTATAAATAAGTACATATTTTAGTCCCTATAAAATTTGTATGCATGTAATTTTAATCGAAAATTTCTTTGCCAACCTCCCTACCTTCTAGTCCACCTCTGGTGAAAACCCCATACTACCCCTGACTTCGGAAATGCATTTCCGAAAATGCAAGAAAAAGGTGTTTTCGGAGATGCATCTCCGAAAACGCCTTTTTTCTTGAAAAAATTGTCTTATTTCGGAAGTTCATTTCCGAAAACAGTATTTCGGAAGTTCATTTCCGAAATGCTGCGCGTTATGCAGATTTATCAAAACACTCCCCCTCCCCCATTCATTTACCCTAACTCAAATAAAAAACAAGCAAAGGCGAAAATTTGTGCAAACACATTTCCAAGGCTGCATCAAGGCTCCAATCACATTGCTATACAACATTCAAAAGCCCACAAACCACTCAATTTGTAAGTTTTAAATTTGTTAGATCCATTATTCAAATGCCTGTTATTTAGGGTTTCAATTGCATAAATGATATATGGACTGGTTGTTAGTAGTATTTAGGTTGTTTAGAAGCTTTTTGAATTGGTTTTATGTTTGATTTTGGGGTCTGCCATGGAAGTTGCAGAAAACTCCATCGCAGGGATGTTTCGGAAGTTCATTTCCGAAAACACCTCCATCCCAGTTTTCAGAAATGAACTTCCGAATTGTATCAAAAGTTCAAATTTTTTAGTTTTTTATTTTGTCTCGCATATTAATCGATTTCAATTGTTTACAGGAACATGTCAGACAACCAACCAGCACGCATCAGACAGGGTAGGGAGACCCAGACTGCGTCGGCTAGAGAGGGTAGGGAGTGTCCGTTTTAATTTGCAAGTACTTTATTTTTAACGCCTTTGTTTATTGTGCCTGTTTCTTTGAAGTTTGTGTGCATGCGTTCTGACTTCTTTGATGGCGTGTCGCTGGTTTCCAACGTCTTTGTTCAGGCGTTTTTGTCCCCTTTCTTCTTTTATAAAAGGAGGTCTCATGGACCTTTCTTTCTTCATTTTTACGCAGGAATGGGTGGCGCTAAGGGAAGAAAGGGTTCTTCAACCTCGTGCTCTCGCGGAGTGAAGGAGGTCAAGGAGAAGAAGAAGGTTTTGACTAGTTCTGCTTCTCGTCCCCTGGGGGTCCATGGCTCGGACGTGCAGGCTCAGTCTTCAGGCGTGAGAGTCATGATCAACGCTGATGGTTCTGAGACTGAGTGGGATGAGGATTGGTATAATTATCTTCATTCGGAGGAGTTCGCTCGTCGGGCAGAATAACGTGTTTTTGTTTTGTTTGATGTGTATTTTGTAACGCTCGTCGGGTAGAATAACATGTTTTTGTTTTGTTTGACGTGTTTTGTTTTGTTTTGTTTTGATTTCGGATTGTATCTTTCGCACAGTGTTTTTGGATTGGATTTATCATCTTAGTATTTTCAGTTTATCTGTTGCTTATTTTTATTTGGCGTTTGCGGTTAATTAAAATGCGAGACAGTTTAAGAAAAAACATAAAAAAAAACACAGTTTCTGCATAATTCGGAAGTTCATTTCCGAATTCACCCCCATGAGGTGTTTTCGGAAGTTCATCTCCGAAGACACCCCCCATGAGGTGTTTTCGGAGATGCACTTCCGAATTGTGGAATTTTTTTTTATAAAAAAAGCGCTTCGGAAGTTCATTTCCGAAGCAGGGGTATTTTGGGATTTTCGCTGGGGGTGACCCCCATAGGGAGGTGGCTAAAGAAATTTTCTTTTAATCTATGCTATTTTTAAATATTTTGAAAACTGTTTAATTACCTTTAAAATTTTAAATTTTTGAATAATTTTTTTCATACGTTTTTAGAATATTATAAAATATTTCTTTATCAAATTATAGAATTTTTTATAATGATAAGAATTAAATATGAATTTTTTAAAATTTAAAAGATAATGATAAAAGTAATGCAAATCTCGACTTAGAAATCAAATTTTGAGTTTCTCTTTTTTCGAGGAATTTTTAATAACGTTCTAAACATGTCTGTAAAATAATCATTCAAAAATATACATCGATTTAACAATAGGAATTAAACTATGTGCATAATAATTTTATGGGGACCAAAATATGTGATTTTTTTAATAGGAACTAAAAATGATATTTGAGATATTTATAGAGATCAAAAACATATTTAACTCTAAATTAAATTATTAAAATTATTTTTTTAAACAAATAAATTAGAGTTAATCTAATTTGATTTGATATAGTGTTTATAAAATTTTATAATTTTTAGAATGAGAAAATGGGTAAAAAAGTTTTACATTGTCAACCAATCACGATCATGTTAAGCGCCAAGTCATACTGTAAATTTTAAATTATTGATATGATATGGCAGAATAATATGTTTCTATTAGATGATAGTGTAAAACTTTTTTACACAATGCACTACCTTTTAAATCTTTTAAAATTAATTTGGCTTCCTTTATGCTTATATATATTTTAATAAAATCTTGAGGCTCTTACTGTTATGCTTTTATGCTTTGACGGGTTATGTTTTTATTTTATAGTTTTATAAATTTAATGTATTAATTTTATTTTATATCTCCAATGAAAAATGATTTTTTAATATATTATTCTAAAATTGATAATGGATCATCAAGTCGAGCTTTGTTCTTGATGAATATTTATTATAATTTTTAAATGTTATTTCAATTTTTTGTAAAAATTATAATATTATTTATAATTAAATATTTTTTATTTTTGTTTTTGAATTTAGCCAACGAGTTCTGATTCATATAGTGATCCAATCAATCTGGTTTCGTGGTTCAGTCAAGTCTTTTTTCCACCAAGAACCGAACTCGGGTAATACCCGAACGATTCATCGTTAGTGGAAGCTTCTTTTCCTCTAGAGCCCAAGTACTTAGTTATTTATGATTAAATATTTAAAATTTTATAACACAACCATATCATTTATTATAAAAAAAATTATAATTAAATATATATCATTATCATTTGTGGAAGTGAATCTTCAACAACTGTTTATGTGTAACACTCTCTAACTTAATATATTAATTTGATTTAATTGCATCAATGTCAATATAAAATTCACTTCTCCTTCCCCAATATGTTTTCACATTTTCACGCATCTATCTCTTTTTTAACTCTTCATCGTCCAACCTTTGTGTCTCATGTGCCAGCCACCGCACCGCCATCGTATCACGTCACCTCCATCTCCGGTGACAACCACAATCAAAGTCCTTCTTTTTGATTCTGATACAGTGACCTTCTCCTCTCTCTCTCTCTCTAAAACAAAAGGAAAAAATAAAATCCAAAAGAAAAGGAAAAATGAAAATTCAAGGTTGGTTGCTCAATTTTATTATTTGTCCAGGGCCTCTAAAAATCCAGTATCAGCCCTAATTGTAAAAGATGTAAATTGACTCTAACTTTTTTCATATAACAAAGAAAGTAAATTTTCAAAATTGGTAAAGGATTTTGACACGGTCGAAATCTTTGTAAAAGGAATGTAAAAGAAAAGTCAAATTGCTCAAAAAGACCAGTAAATGTAAAGGAAAAACTTTGCTTTAATATGTAAAGAGTGGTGTTCAAAATCATACATACTCGCTTAATTGACTCGTTTATCACTTTTCGCTTGGGTACTTTTAGTATTTAAATTTTTGTAATGAATTTGGCACCCCTAAATCCTAACGGTAGAATTCTTATTTATATACAAGATTAACTGTTTGTAATGGCTCTCTCCTTAGAAATTGGCACGTATGTCGCTGCATGCTTCTCGTCTTTAGATTAGCTTCCACGTGTCTTCTTGACTTGGATAAGACAAAAAAATAGTTGCCTTGAACTTGCTATTTGCTCCAAGTGCTGATGTCGAAGTCTTAAGTATATAACTTTAAGAAAAAAATACTAAGTCCTAGCTTCAATTTCAGAGTAGTGACTTCGACCACTTGGGCTGAAATATCCATGTCGAAATACTCTTTACTTCGACTTCTTGGGCTAGAACGTTCATGTCCAAATACACCTCAAAAATATCAAAATTTCACTAGTATTTCTCTGAACTCCTTTCTTATACGCCGAGCTCAATGACATCAAAATTCCATGAAAACAAATTGCCCCACAAAAATTTCACTTTCGACTAACTAGAGATAAGGGCATTTTTTAATTTTCTCACCACTATTTCAAGTATTGCGTTGACGTAATTGTCATTATGACAATTTTATCTAGACGTCACCTCAAAACTTGCAGCCCCTAAAACTCATCATGGCTCCGCTTTCCCAGGACGACATGGGCCACAATGATCAACCATTTGATTCCACCATTACATAAAGACCATGTGTCTCTGAATTTGGAACCATTTGTCAAAAAAGGCAAACTGAAGAGTTTCTCTTTTCCAGTATAAGTACTCTTGTTCCTCATTTCTTTTTCTTCTTTCAGCTTTCGATTTCTTCGAAACAAAGTCTCTTCTTCGAACGTCACTTTCATCATCTACATTAATGGCTTCTTCCACAAACCAACGAGTTCAAATAATTCCTAAGAATATTTTCCCTTTGCTGCCAAACTCAAGGCTCCTACTGTTGCTAGGAATCAAGAATGTGTTCCAGAAAAACCATTGCAGAAAGAAAAAGCTCCCATATGGAAATCCCATGTACTTATGCCTTTATCAATTTCAGGAAAAAATCACGCGCTTATGGGCCCACTCCCCAACCCTAATGTAAACATTGATAAACTAAAGGAATTTGTCCCCTCTTATCACCAAGCCAAACTCATTGTTAGTATAAAAAACCATTGACTTAGATTACATGAGCGCTACTTTCTGTGTTTTTCGTTTTGTGCCTCCGACCAAGACAATAGAAGACTATATTACTTGGTTAGACAAGGTCGAAACCAAGAAGGCGCAAACCTGGAAAGACAGAGGAATCTACTAGTTAGTGTAACTATCGATGGTTCGCCTTCCATATTGTCAAAATATGTTATTCACATCATTGTATTTTTGCGAAAGCACAACGAACATATTCCAACTTCATTGTGGGATGGTCACACCCACCTTATTCGACATAGCAGCTACAGTCGTCCTTCGCCCAACTAGAGAAGTCTTCGAACCAACTGAGAGAGATGAAGACACTATTTATTTCAATAATAGGTTCTCTCTATGAGGCATTAAAATTGTTCTCTAAATCCATGAAGAAACTTAAACCTAGAGAAAATTTGTTGCTTGTTGGCCCTTATTGGTTACTTCAACTGTGGCTGATTGCCATGTTTGAACCTTCTCTACAAATCAACATACCCAATGATGAAGTCGGGGAAATCAAGAACATGAAGATTGAAGGTACTCGACTTGCCTTAATGACTCCAAACTGATACAGGGCATACGATGCAAAAAGCTTTCACACAATATTTCATGATGTTTGCCAAGTGTCATTCTTTTAATCCAACAATGGCTCCCTTTGCAAAGCAAAGCTATGGGCCAGAGTGATGCAAACGAAAATCTCTTGCTATTGCTACTGAATATGAGGCCGAATCCATTTAGATATGGGAAGACTTTCTCACCCCAAGACTCATGTCGGCAAGGCGTGAGAATAGTAAAGATGTCATGAAAATGGTTGGCTATCAACCCAACTTGGTATCTTTCCAGTTCGGGATTAGCCAACTTTTGTCTAAATCTTATTTTAGTCGAAAAGCAAGCTTTGTCTGTGCACCATCGAATTCACTAAAATGCAATATGCTGAGCGTTTGAATAGACAAGATGATGTGGGTGTTGAACTTACACCATTCTTATTTCAATCATCCATAGAAATAGAAAAGCGTTGGTCAAGTTCCAACCCAAAAAGGATGCTTGGTAGAAAGAGTGGGATTTGGCAATTGCATCCAAGAGTCAGATTGAAGACTTAGAAAATACCTTCAAAAAGGAAGATGAAGAAATTAATCCTTATGATGCTAACATCCTCAAGTGGAAATAACAAATAGAGGAATTGTAGTCAAAAGTGAAGAAGGCTTGAGATAGAAAGGCTGAACTCCGAAGCATTATTCAACATCAACTAGTTGATGAAGCTTTAAGTTGAGTTGAACACTTTGACAATGTTAAAAATTTCGATGCAGAGATTAAAGACATTACTTCCATCATTTCTCTGACTGAGCTTCGGCTAGAGGCAACAAAAGCTTAATATGAAAGACTCAAAGCTTATCTTCCTTTTTAAAACTTGTATTCTTGCTTTTAATTATGAATTTTGTCTTTCGATTGATACTATTTATTTTATAATTTTAAATATGCCTCTTGTGGCATTTTGATATTTGAGCTATAAAACCCTTAGTCTTTTTGACAATGTTAACAATTTGGATGCAGAGATTGCAGGCATTACTTCCACTATTTCTCTGACTGAGCTCCGACTAGAGGCAACAAAAGCTTAATATGAAAGACTCAAAGCTTATCTTCCTTTTTTAAAACTTGTAATCTTGATTTTAATTATGAACTTTATCTTTCAATTGATACTGTTTATTTTATAATTTAAATATGCCTCTTGTGGCATTTTGATATCCGGGTTAAAAAACCCTTAGTCTTTTTTTTATTGAAACATTATTTTCTATTTTTCCTTTATTTTTATTTTCTGCAACGCATGCTTGTATCTTTGAAAGTACTTACCATTTATTCGCAGGATTTGACCTTTAGGGGCTAAGTCTTTGACTTTATACGCATTCTTTGTAAATCCTTACATGATTTGGAATGGTCCTTCCCAATTTGAGGACCATTTTCACAGGGTTCGATCATTCTTATCCATAGGCAAAATGAATTTCCAAACCAAGTCTCCTACCAAAAAGGTTTTTGCTTTAACCTTTTTGCTATAAGCCTTAGCTACTCGTTCTTTATTTCGTATCAAAACGTCTAAAGCAACCAATCTTTCTTTGTCTAGGTTAACCATTTCATCCAACATCATAACCCAATAACAATCACTTGGTATTTTAGTTTGCCTTTGAATTCTGGATGATTGGAGGTATATTTCTACATGTAGCACTGCATCGTTTCCGTAAGTGAATCAAAATGGTGTGGAGTTACTCAACTATGTATGGGGATTTCGACATGCCAAAAGCACTTGGTCTAGTGTTTTATGCCAATTTTTTGGCTTCTTACCTATGTGTTTTTTGATCAAATGAATTATGACATTGTTGGCCACTTCGACCTGGCCATTGGCTTGAGCATAATAGGGTGTTGAAGTCAACAAATTAAATATTGTATCTGAGGCAAAATCTACCACCTTTCTATCTATAAACACTAAGCCTTGATCCGTGGTAATAGTCTCAGGATTCCCAAATCTATATATAATATGGTTTTGGATTAACTAATCACATCCTTTTGATCGACGTTGGGTAGAGGGATAGCTTATATCCATTTGGTGAAGTAATTTAATCCGACTAGGATATATTTATTCCCCTCATCGACAATGAAGGTTTAATCTCACTTATTATGTCTAAATTCCATTCTCTAAAAGGAAATGACTTGATTATTAAGTGCAATTCACTTGCAGGCACATGCTAGATACCTGAAGACCTTTGACATTCTTGATAACCCTTGCAAAATCTATGCAGTCTTTCAGCATGGTTTTTCAGTACACGCCGAGTCGAAACAACAACCATTTCATTTTTTGGCTAGCTTGATGAGAGCCACATGATCCTCTATGAACTTCAGAATTGGCTTGATATGATTCTCTTTTGCAAAGACACTTAAGAAGAATTCTCTTATAGGTTTTCTTAAATAATTTTTTCCCAATAATCACATAGCTCAAGGCCCTATACTTAATATTTTGATATATCCTTCATGTTGGATTTTCCAAGTATTCGACAATTGGTCTTCGTCAATCATTATCTAACATTAAATCAATGACAAAAACTTCAAAACTTTCAAAATCATCAAAAATTTCAGAACTCTCAAGGTTTGGTATAACTCCAAACTCATTTTCCCCCTCCATCCCCCCAAGTTTTGACATTAATGATATCTCATGCTAGCAGTTAGTCGTAATCAGTTTATCCTTGACCTCAACCAACTCTTCCAGTCTCTATTTGGAGACTTTGTAGCCTGAATCAATTTGTGCTAAGTCATTCGCTTCCTGGTTCTCCAATCGAGGTACATGATCAATATCGACGAAGTGGAAGAGTTTTAGGAGGGTGTTTGCTTTGACGAAGTACATCATCAAGTTTTCCTTGATGCATTTATAATATTTTCTTAGTTGCTTCACCACCAATCCCGAGTCACCTTTTACCATTCAACGCTTTTCTAGATGTGTTTTTTTAAAGATTATTCGATGCTCTTTTGAATGTCTTTGATGATGTGTTCAAGAGTTTATTCAATCTTTTCTGGATATCTCTGATGTTTGTTTCTCGTACATTTAATGCTTTTCTGGATGTGCTTGATTATTTTCTGAAGTTCATTCAATGCTTTTCTGGATGCCTTCGATGATTGTTCATGTTGCTTTCCAGAGTTTATTCAGTGCTTTTTTGAATATCTCTGATGATTATCACCTTTTACCCAACTGTCTCCTTCATTAAGTCTTTTACTCATTCCATTTATAGTTTGTCTCACGTGGCGCTATATTTCCCACAGAGATCTGAGTCTGTCTCATATCATATCATACACACAAATAAAAAAGGAGTTCATACATTCATATTATTATTAGGGCATCTTAGGTTAAAATTTGGGTTTTGTATGTATTTAAGTATATCTTATCTTGTCGAGACGAAGTTTTCAATTTTCATATCTCCTAATAGAAGAAACTTAAATACGGACAGCTGTTGCACCCTGATTTTTACCCTACGATTTCATCATATTTTTCATTATTATATTTTATCATATACTTTTCGTTTACTAATCCTTAAATTAAAATTGCAAAAATATGTCTTTTTCTCTTTTGCTTTTGTTAGACAGTGACGAAATCGAGAATGTCAAAATTTGTGAGGTGATTCGAAGTAGTTTGATCTAAAAATCGACGTTTTGAGCCCATTCCAAATTTAAAGTTTAAAATTCCTTTATCCTCATTTTAATTTCATAGTTTTAGTTCTTATTCAAAAATCTTCTTTGAAATTATTATTAAAATTAAACTAATCATTAATATAAAATCATTTTTTTATTTTATTAAAATTTTCTTATTCTTATTTCATATTTTTATTTCATCTTGTTACTAACTATTTCTATTGTTGTTTTTTATTATTTTATAATACATCACAGTGGTCCCATGTATAATTGTATATTGTTTCATTACAAGACTACATGCCAACAAAAAGAAGAAAAAAATATTCTTTCCAGGGGTCTAGCCAATCAACACCGCCATCCTCATTGTACAACCTGAAAAAAAAAAAAAAAAACAGAAAAAAACAAAATTAGTACAGCCACTTCACCTCCCAACTACTCTGCTCAACTGTAACAAAAATGCTGCTGTTCATACACTAAAATAGCCAAAAACAAAGCCTGCAATGTAAAAAGCAATAAAACAGAGAAAAAGAATTGCAAAGCTGTACCTCAAAACTTACTAACCAAGTTTGTTGTTTGATCCTATCCAAGATGCCTTCTCTCCATCTCTCCATCTATAAAGCAGACAAAAGCAAAGTCAAATGAAGGAAGAAAAAACTCTGCCAAAATCATCGTCTCTTCCTCCAATTTTCCAAACCTTTATAACTGAAACCGAAACCTTCATACCCCAACATCATTCATCACTAAATCCAGCAAACAATCCCTCTTCAACATTACTCATCCTTACCTCCTCAAACCCATCCGCAAAACAATATTACAACATCAAGACACTTCAACTCACGGTATCACAGATCACAACGCAAACAGAAATTCATCAAATCACAGCAACGAGAAACTCAATCGGAGCATCCACTTGGAAAAAGCTTCAACTCGGTTTGGATCTTCTAAATTTATTGTGCTTGATTTATTGCTTTCTGTGTATCCTTTGCTCCTAGGTTATGTTTACTTCAATTTTGACATTGGGCCGGGTTCCATTGTTTTAAGAGGCCCCAACGGATCTCCTTGTTATAAACCTTCTTCTCCATCGACACACCCCCTCCTGGGGAGGTTTTATTTGACTATGGGCCTGCATTTGAGCCCATTTTCTTTATTATATCTTTTGTTCTCTTTATATATTACTCCTTTTGTTAGTTTATTTCTAGTTTTGCTTTAGTTCATATAATTTCAAGAATATTTTGTTTTATAATTTAATTATTATTCCAAATATTTTCATAAAAAATCCAAAAACTTGTTCTTTTTAGATTAGATTTTCTTTTTCATATAAAAAGTCCAATTTTTTTTCAACTAGACTTTTATTTCACCTATATAATATTAAATATATTAGAATATAGTACTTAAGTAGTCTTTTTATTTTAATATTAAAAATCTCAAAAGTATTAGGTAGATGTACATGATAATATTAGTCTAGTCCCTTAATCATAATATTAGGTAGATTGTACATAACAACATTAGGATAGTCTTTCCATTAGTTTTTTCCTCATTTCCATTCCTTCTTTTCTTTTTCAATCCTAAAACACTCTAATCATATTTAAATAAAGTATTCAGATCCCCCACCTTATGAGGAATCATCTGAGTACATTTCCCATTAAAAAAACATCAACACATTCAATTCTAAAAAACACTCTAAATCTAATTGAATGATTAAAGGAAAGCATTCAAATTCCCCCACCCTATGAAGGATCATTTGACATACTTTCATCAAATAAAGCATTCAAATACTTTAAGAACATGTTAATTCATTTGAGGGATCATTTAATATGCTTTCACCATAAAAAATACCAACCAATTCAATTTTTCTTTTCCCTTTAAGAACATGTTAATTCATTTCCACGATAATTGTTTAAGTCTCCAAAGGTCGAGCAGCAGTGGAATGCGACGTTTAACATCGTTCATTTAAAAAACACAAAACACTTCAAAACTTGTAAGCCGAACTACAGTTTCTCTGATTCCTTAAAAGGATACGTAGACATTAGGTCGCGAGGCCTGAACGAACACAATCTTGTAAATATTTCTTTCTTTTCTCTTCCTTTTTTGTGCGTTTCCCTTTAGCTTTTAGTTTTAGACTTTTAGATAACACCCATAGATTAGACTAACAAGAGCGGATCCCGTCGAGTACGACGGACGTGAGGGATGCTAATACGTTTCCCTTGCGTAACCGACATCCTTACCTTTTCTCTTGGTCGAAAGACCTTTGTTTATTTCCTTTTAGGTTTTACTCGATGTTTTCCTTTCTCATCTCTTGGGATAAATAAACAATCGATAGCGACTTCATTGATTCATGATGATTTCGTTCCGATTGTTTCACATACAAAAAGGAAGAAACGGATGGCTATTGTAGCAGATCTAGAATACGATTTTCCACCCGGTCTGAAAGGAGAAATTCTTCGTGTACGTTGCTAAATCTGCTTATATATTGCTATATTTGTGATCGATATTACTAGTTTTGTATTAATCTATGGTTTATATTACTATATATGTATTAATATGTAATTTATATTAATAGATATGTGATTTGGTAGATGTATATTACTATATTTGTGATCTGTTAGATGTATATTACTAGATTTAATCTGGTAATTATATTACTAGGTCTGTATTAATTTGTGATTTATATTACTAAATCTATGATCTGTTAGATGTATATTACTAGATCTATATTAATTTGTGATTTATATTACTAGATATGTATTAATCTGTGATTTATATTACTAGATTTTTATTAATATGTGATTTATATTAGTAGATATGTATTAATCTGTGAACTGTTTTTTCTGTCGCTAAATTAGATATGATGTTTTGCATTTGATTATGGTAAATTTTGGTGCATGCAAATTCCAGCCTTAGAGGCAATTATTGGGGCAATTAGACGTGTGATCTCACTGTGCTAAATCAGAACTTTTTACATTGGGCTAAATTAAATCTACTAAATATGTGATCTGTGCTTCTATATTGTTGTATTAATTCTGAAATCTATATTAGTCTGTGATCTGTTTTAATATTCTCAGCTACTTGCAGCTCTAATGGCGGTCTCTTCTAAACAGTGATCCTGGTCTGTCAATTCGTTTGGGAACCATCGGGGAGGTCGAGGTGATGTTGGGCCTTCGTGTTGCACCTGGACCGGTTATTTGCTGGTAATGAAGTCCCTGGTAATGAAGTTCCCTAGTGGTAATGCTGGTAACGAAGTCTCGACTGGTAATCCTATTGTCCCCCTGGTAATCCTACTGTCCATTTGTTGGTAATCCTATTGTAGATCTACTGGTGGTAATCTAGGGGTTACCAGCAGGGGACAATAGGATTACCAGCAGTAGGATTACCAGCAGGGACAATCGGTCCAGGTGCATCACAAAGGCCCAACATCACCTCTGCGTCAACCGATGGTTCCGCAAAAGAAATGACAGACCTAGATCACTATTCACAAGAGACTGCAAATTTGAGTTGTAGTAGCAGAGAAACTTAAAACAGATCATAGGCTAATTAGCTAATATTGATTTCCGAATTAATTTAGCAATATAGAAACACATATCACACATCCGATAGGTCTAATTTAGCCCAATGTAAAAATGTCTGATTTAGCATTATTAGATCACACATCTAATTGCCCCAGTAATTGTCTCAACGCTGGAATTTGCATCCACATAAACTTATCATAATCAAATACAAAACATCAGATCTAATTTAGCAAAATAAAAAATAAATCACAGGTCAATAAAATCTAATAATATAAATCACAGATTAATACAGATCTAATAGTATAAATTACATATTAATACAAATCTACTAACATATCTTTAACAAGTGACAGATCTAGTAATATACATCTAACACTAGTAATATAAATCACATATTAATACAAATCTAGTCGTATAAATCACAGATTAATACATATTTAGTAATATAAATCACAAATCTAGTAATATAAATCACAAATTAATACAAATCTAGTAATATAGCAATATAGAAGCAAATTTAGCAACATACACGAAAAACTTTTCATTTCAGACCGGGTGTAAAACCGTATTCTGGATCGGCTACAATGGCCATCCATTTCTCCCTTTTTGTGTGATGCCGATAAATTCCCTTCTTCAGATTGAGAATCATTTCTGGAGTAAAATCAAATTGCACCACAGAAGGTTGTGTAACACGTGGTTGTTCGTTAGCCATGTGGTTGAATGCTTAGGGTTTCGGGTTTCGAGAGTATATGTTGGGAAGCGGTTGAGATTAGGGTTACATTTTTAAGTAAGATCGTAGATGTGACCCGACAAAGAAATTTCATATCTCCAGTCAAACCCATCATTTAACACTCTTTTTTACAATGAAATTTCATATGGAGGAACCTGCAGGGACAAAAGTGGAAAGTAAAATACTTTTAAGAGATGAGTTTATCGATTTCTTAAGCAGTTCCAAATAAACTTTTTCAGAAGGTTTATGCTGATATCTCTAGTGAACTGATTCCCGAGGCACAAATTTTGACGGTATAATGTCTAAGTTACATTTGAACTCAAGGTCTTTAAGTTGAAAGGCACTTGAATTCTTGGCCTAGCTTTTTTAGGTCTTATATATCTATCAAATAAGAAAATAAATATACCTGGAAATACCAATTCTGCCCTTTTTTTAAAATCCTCCACATCTTTTTTGGGGTTAAATCTTATCCTAAAAAAGCTTTTTGTAACTAATTGTCTGTTTGGTCCAAATATTACTACTACTTTGTTAATGTTGTTGTTTTTCATTAGCAATTTGGCCGACGCTTAAGACTTCAAATGAAACCAAACCACCATTTTATCACCTTCCCAATGCAGACTTTTTTGAACTGGTTTCAGAAAAAGCAATCGTCACTTCTGCTCCCAATAACATCAATACTCTCTCTCTCTCTCTCTCTCTCTCTCTCTCTCTCTCTCTATCTTCCCGTCTCTCTCTCTCTCTCTCTCTCTCTCTCTCTCTCTCTCTCTCTCTCTCCTCATTTCTCTCTCTCTCTCTGAAGTTCGTCTTCCTCTTCTTCTTCCTTCTTCCTTCTCCCTCTTCTTCGTCTTCCTCAACGTTGTTTTGTTCTTTTGATATCTCACTAAAGGAAGAGACACAAATGATCCCTCACCACTACAACACGCCATAGTCGATGCATCTCACAACTCTGAAAGGAATACGACAGTCGTCTTTGTCGTTGGGATTTTGTTTTCGGTCACATCATCACCATCCTCTTGGTTGTTCACTCACCACCCTTTATTACCGTCAATCACTGAAGCTCGTGTTTCAGATCAGGCAAGATCCATCGTGAACTACTTTTTTTTTCTGCGAAACTGTTGCGGTTGTAACCCATCATCCAAAAGCATCACAAACGTAAGGTATCTTATATTTTCCCTTTGTTCTTTGATATTCTTTGTTGTTGTGGCTGCATGTTTTATATTTGTTGAAGGAAAAGTAGTATCGTTATTGTTGAAGAAGAAAGAGCTCCCCTTGCTTTTTGTTTTTTTTTTGTCACTGTTTGTGATTTTCTAAAATATATTTATGAGATTTGTTTCTGACTCGCTGGTAAATGTTTATACTTGCAGTTATGGTCGTGTGAAACCAGACATTGTTGCATATAGACAGTACATAATGGGATCAAAGATTAGTTCGGGCTGTAAAAGTTTATCAGGAACCAGTGTTGCATGTCCTGTAGTTGCTGGTGTTGTATGTTTGCTTGTCAGTGTATGTTTTTTATATTATCAATCTTGGACACTCACTCTCCATAGAGCCCTTCGTAAAATAAGTATATAATCCGCGTTGAAGCTGCGCTATTGTCTGCATCCCTGCGGCCAAGGAGATGCTAAACTACTTAAATGTTAAGTCTAAACTTGGTTTCACTACTCAAAAAATTATATTGACCGATGTAAGAGAAGAAACAATTGTTTATATCAATTAGTTTTTAAGAATGTTATCTAATAATCATAAGTGATTGGTGTTGGAATGTATTTTGATTTGAGGGTATGTGTTATGCTATTGTAGGTCGGTTTTACGCGTTTGATAAAGCTCATAGGTTGGACCTGACTTCAAGTGGTTGTGGTGTTTGGCAATTTAAAACTACTCTTATTCAACATTTAGAAAGAGTAAGCAGTAACTTTTAAAATTGCCCTTTTTCCGATTTTAGCATCATTTTGTTTATTGGATTGACATTGATATTATGCTGTTATGGTTTATGTGGGACCAATGTATCCAACCTACTTTGTCGTGAGGCCTCGAGATTTGAACATGTTACTTGCTAATTTTTCAGTCACCTCTTCAAGAAATCACTATTATTGCAATAGAACCTGCTTCTGTACACTTTCATTATTGTGCATATAAGGGCCAATGTTGTTTATACAGTGGTTTTGTAGTGGTACAGTAGCGGCGTTTTGCGTCTATAGACAGGTTTTGGAAGTCCCAGTTTGAAGTCTTTTGAATGTGGAATATGTTGGTCACTAGAGTCCAATCTGTTGGTCTATTTTGGTGGTGAACTGCCAAAGTTTTAAGACTTAAATTCTGAAGTCATTTTGCCAATAAAACATAAATAAAGTACTTTGTGACAATTATTATTAATTGTATAAGGTTTGTATAATGATGACAATGTAAAATACATGCTGGAATAAGAAATATCACTGTGAATGGAGTTATCTAATAACAGTGGGAAAAGTTGTTACTGCTGCTACTAATCGTGAACTGCAAGATCTTTTTAACATTATTATACCAAATAAACGGGTCTTGCTAAATCTATTCTTACATTCATTGAGAATAAATGATTTTGTTATCAAGTCCTGATTATGTTTTGAAGGTATGGATTATCTTTTATTTTGTGCTATGGTTCTGTACAAATT
Organism: Vicia villosa; assembly: GCF_029867415.1. Classification (NCBI taxonomy): domain Eukaryota; kingdom Viridiplantae; phylum Streptophyta; class Magnoliopsida; order Fabales; family Fabaceae; genus Vicia; species Vicia villosa. The sequence goes on along the minus strand of NC_081182.1, from coordinate 20,805,446 downwards.
GATAAATCGCTCGCCTTGTCCTTTGGGTGGAGGGATTTGTTAAAGTGTGATAACTTGAAACAGGACTGGTTTAAAACAATGTTTACTGCAGGGTTCACAGCTTTGAACCATATTTCTACATCAGCTGCCCTCCTAGAGTGGGACCAAATTAGGGGTGATCAAAACCAAACCAACCCAATAGAAAACCGCAAACCAAACCGAAACCGCAAACCAAACCAAACCAAACCGAAACCGCAAAAAATCGCATTTGGTTCGGATTAGTTTGGGTCAGTTTTTACAAAACCGCACGGTTCGGTTCGGTTTGCGGTTTGTATTTTGTAAACCGAACCAAACCGAATCAAACCGCACTATGTTACAACCTAAATTTTACTAACTCACATCCAACCCAAACTTAAACTTATTATACATTAGCATTATGATTACGAACAATTTTCTCATCCTTACACATATAATTTCAGTCCCGATCTTCTAAAATCTCTAATAACATTATCGCACCTTCTTTGCCACATACATCTTCCCTCTTCTTCTATAATCTCTACTCTCTTATATTCTTTCTTTTTCACCTTTTCATTTTTATGTAAATGTTCCGTATTTCAGTTTCGTTTTTATCACATATCTTCTTCTCTAATCTCTCAACACTTTTTTTCTTTTTCACTTTCACTAATCTTTCGTCTCTTCTATTTTTTTGTTTTGTTATAATAATTTTTATATTGTTTTATGCTATTATTTTATGTTTAATATTCCACTTTTGTCTAATTTAATTTTTACATATTAAATGGAAAATTGTTGTCAAAATATGACGAGTTTTGTTGTTATTTGATAGTGTATGAATGTATAAATACAAAATTATGTTATCATCTATATGTGTATGTATGGCTCAATAAAATATTTGTAAAAAACCAAACCAACCGAACCGAACCAAACCGCATTAGTTTGGTTTGGTTTGGTTCGTATTTTTTTTAAAAGCCAACCGAACCAAACCAAACCGCACTATTTTTTCTCTTGCGGTTCGGATGATTTTTTTCGTCAAAACCGCCCAAACCGCACCGCGAGCACCCCTAGACCAGATAATATCTCCCATTTTCATCAAATTCTCAAGGTATCTCGCTTAGTACTTGAAATTAATTGTTTTTAATCAAAGAAAATGAATTCTTTATTTAGCTTTTTGAATTGCCTTAATGTACTTACATTTACATCTTCTAATGCTTCAGACTAGGATGAGAGAAGCCAATAGAAATAACAATGTAGGAAAAAAATTCGTCGAGTTGACTGGAGTTATATAATAGCAAGTTTACTCGTCGAGTTGTTATGGTGCTGTGAGGGTTATGGACAAGGATTTTATCAGAGATTATCACTAGATTAAAAAGTTCTACAAGCTTAAATCGCAACTTTCGACAACAGTCTGGACGTGAAGTCAACAGAGCAGTGCATCTTGTAGGTTTTTCTTTACAGAGATTTATATTTCTTGACAATTTTATTTGTAGCTTTATTTTAAACTTTCTTTCCTTATGTTCAATTGATTTCTGATTTTTATTATAGTTCATCAGTTATGTTTGCGGCAGCGTTGCTTTTAAATGACTTAGTATCGTGCTTCAACCAATAGAATCATCATCGTGTAGCTGCTTTGGCTGAACTCGGTGTTGGTTTCATGTTTTCCTATTTCAGACCTAAACTCGGTGTCTTTTTTGCATCGATTCAGTGTCTTTCAGGTAAACACCAATTCATGTAATCGGTTCTGTTTTATATCAGCGCTGCTAAACTGAGTTTTTATATGTCAGTCATGTTGTTTTGTATTGCTTAGGCTATAATAATTGCAAATAAGGTGCTTACTTTGCTATCTGGTTAGCTTCTTGTATTTCAATGTGTATACAGAATTACAGCTGAAATCCAATGAAACTCGGGCATATATCGATGCAGTTTGTGGGAATTCATCTCATGACAGCCAAGAAGCTACAACCTAAGTGTCTGCTACAAAGTCAAACACATCATTGACACCGGCCCGAAAAGAGGTGTTAGCTGCGTGAGCATTTCCATGCCAACATGACAGAAGCATTATAATGCCGCCGCGGTCGTTAAGAGTAACAGTCTGAGTTCCACACTCGGAGCAGTTACAAATGCATTATAGCAGCAATACTTGAGTGGTTAAAGCATTTATCCGAGCACTACTAGAGATTGACCGACTTGAGGCTCTCGACAAAGTCTCCGAAATGATGTCCCAAATCGTCTCACTGAAACGATGCCAAACACCGTGTCGTTGATACCACTAAAAGATAAGTTATTTTTTACTTATTCTGTTAACTAAATCAATTGACCATTGTCGTTCAATATGCACTGATAATATGTCAAACGATGTTGGATTGTATGCTAGCTTGTCAAAAGGAATTAAATACGTAATTCTGACATTTGTGTAGAGTACAAATTAAAAACGTATATGTCGCAGATCAGAAGCAGGTGAGGCAATTATATGATTCATGTTACATATGATTGGATTTACTGAAGCTGGATCCTTGAGGTAAAGAGCAACATGCTGCATTACAAATGGTGAAGCAGAGAACACGGTTTTATATTGCTCACGTAGTGTCTTTGTTTGGTTCTGCCAAGACTTCTCCTTGAACAAGTTTATTAATTTAAATATTTAAACTATAACAGGCTTATGGCTAACAAACATGTTCTGGACTGGGCCGAGCAGGCCCAACCCTTGTTACCAGCCGAGCAGGCCCAATTCCCTTAGGCCCAATTGCTGGGCAACCGTTAAGGGCTTCCCCCGCGCGAAGACTCCGGCCGAGCAGGCCCAAATCTTTTGGGCCCACTCACTGGATAACCACCAAGAGCTATCCACGCGCGAAGACCACGCGTCACGTCTCAGCGAAGGATTCGGTCAACCATCTCCGAACCCTACGCTATGTGCATCCAGAACGTGAGTCTCCTGCTGACTCAGCCCTAGCACGGGACGTTCTGGCAGTTCCCTAGCACGTGGGCCTCCAATTGGATCTGGCCCAATTAGGGAACCTTGGCCCAGTGCTGGGGGCTATAAATACCCTCTTTCACTAGAGGGTCAGGTATTCTATTCTTCACTCTCAACCCTCATTCTCTGATAGCTACTAACTTAAGCATCGGAGAACCTTGCAGGTATCCCCCCCATCTTGCTCTCCAAGCCAGATTCTGCTGCCTTGACGATTCTTCTGATCAGGTACGATCAAAACACTTCTATGTCATTGATGAGTGGTTATACTGAAAAAAATCGGAGGCAAAAACCAAGTGCTCAAATCCATGATACCAAGTGCTCAAATCCATGAAAAATCACTTGGATAAAGACGTGGTCCGAGGAAGAATTCGATACGTAAAAGCAGCACAAGTTCCATGTGGTGTTATATTGAGTAAACAAACATAAGATATCCTAATTTTATGTACATTGACATATTTTGTATTGCCTGCATTACTTAATATATCTAACCATTTTTTCGATAAGAAAGTTTCGGTCTCCTGGAGAATATTTTGTCGAGTCAATCTTGTGAGGCTGATTTCCCTCTAACTTTATGTACATTGACATATTTTGTATTGCCTGCATTACTTAATATATCTAACCATTTTTTCGATAAGAAAGTTTCGGTCTTCCGGAGAATATTTTGTCGAGTCAATCTTGTGAGGCTGATTTCCCTCTAATATCATTTAAAATGTTTTTTGGTTAAACAAATTAATTTTTTTTTTTATCTTTGTATGAACTGTAGTATAATTAGACTATTCTTAATTTTTTATGATTTCATACAACATTACATAATGTTTAATTCTAAAGAAGTACAATTGATATTAAGATGTTTGATTACTATTTTAAATATCCCTTATGGCTAGATTTATAATAAAATCCATTTAGATAAATTATCTATGAGAACAAATTTATTATTGATTCAAATATTTTTTTAAATATTGTCAACAAAATAAAAATATTTATATGCGAGAAAAAATCGGATTGATTAAAATATTTGTATGTATGAAAAAATAATAATAAACTCTTTTGATCAAGCAATTTTGTTTTTTTTTTCTTTTTCTTTTATATTTTAAAAATAAATGTGCGAAACGCACCGGTACCCGTGCGTTGCACGGGTATCCCACTAGTATTCTTATATAGAAAGAGTAATAAAATTCAAAATTTTGAAATTTTACTTAATCACAGAAATAAATTTATATCAAGATGAAATCTTGTTGGCATTTTGAATTATTTCATTAATTAATCTCAACAAAACAGGGTATAATCACCATTACAAATGCAATGCACACAGTACTTAGCTTCTTTATATGCATCAATATCAATACGTACATGTATAAAATTTGACAAAGTTGGTCCAAAGCTAAACTCTGTCATAATGAATATATATTTAAAGAAACAGAGATACAGTAATGGAATACAAAAGGCTTATCACCGCTATGAACCTCGTTTTTTGGTCAATTTCCTGTCTCTGGAGCAACTACGCCACAAAAAATAAGAAAACCATAAGAAAAAACATCAAAACAAAGAAAATCTTGATCATCAGCCACCTATTAGAAGATATGCTATTCAGATACTTCAACAAAGCCCCTTGTGCCCCCTCTACATTCGTCAAAGTATCATCCATGTTCTCATCAATCCTGCAAATTAAGTTCCTTTGTCAGCCCACCAAAATCTCAATTGGCCAATATAAAAACAAAAATCAAGAGACAAATCACATATTAGCAATCAAAATACTCATAAATTACATACCCAAAAAATAGACATAAATGATCATTTTATCAATCAAAATACGCATGCAATTATTTGCATCAAATTTCTAGTTATAAATGAGCATCAAGGTTGTCAAACAAGCAAGTTCCAGCAAACCCGTCTTTAGATAATAGCTGATAATACCCTAATGTGGATAGTGGATAGACAAAGATGGTGTGTTGGTGCGAGTATACTATAGGGTCAATAAGCCCAACACTCCCTTGCAACATAAGATTGATGATTATTATAGCTACCAATAAATTCCATCATCTTAACTTTTTACCATTTAAACTTATTCCTAAACATGCAAGTTATCTTGTATGAGATAGTATATTACTTTCCCGATTACTAACAACAACAACAAAGCCTTGTCCCACTAAGTGGGGTCAGCTATATGGATCAACTTTCGCCATAATGTTCTAAAAAGGACCATGCAGACGACACATGTCATAGAGATTCGACAAAGTTTTACGTTGGCTGACGACTGCCTAACACAAACCTATCCTTTTATCCTGGCTTGGGACCGGTTATGTATAACAATTAGCAAAGCTAACCTAGGCCGGCTTTTTCATGATTACTACTTCAAGTAATTTATAAATTTAAGAGTGAAGAATCCTTGTGGCCCCTAAGAAAATTTGAGACTCAATTTGGTTCTTTACCAAAAAAAAAATATACAGTATGTAGTCCTTCACAAAATTAAACCAAGGGACACTGAACATCCATCGAAAAAATTGATTTTTTTTGCTGACATTTAATGTTCTCATCCACTGTGTCCATTAATTTGATCACCATGTTGCTTAAATGTCCACATCAACTCAAAAGCTTTTCACATTTTTTCCATTGGGATGCGGTTTTCCATCATGATTTGGTTTTCTAACATGAATAACACATATCGGTACCCGACCTAAATCCCTAAATTGTATCCTCTTCCTTCAAAAACACACGAACATTCATTGATGCATCTTTAACCCAATCTATTCTCTGACTTCTTTATAAGATTTAATCTTCATAAGTTCATAATTACAAAATAGAAACAAATTTATATTTTCATAATCACATGTAAGGAATCTAAACACCTAAATGAAATTGTTCACAACTTTAAGATCGAAATAATTAATTCATGATATCTTACAAACTTCTTTGAATCTGATCATGACAATCTTCTTAATAAAAGAACATTTTCAAACATGTATATTATTGAGTTAAGCAGTTCAAAGGCTTGAAAACATAGATTTAGAGACTTTAACGCCTTCTACTTATCAGTTCATCAAATTTTCTTAAGAGGATTCAGACAAATTGACAAGCTGATTAAAAAACTGCATTCAGAATCAGGAAACCTAATCAAGATAAATCCAAGCATTTAAAAGGAAAAAGAAAAAAATTGCTACCTATGACTCTTCCACCAGTATCATTAAATCAATACTCACCAGTCATCAAAGATTCAATAAGGAAAAACACTAATTAGTTTACAATGTTATTCCTATGTATACCACATCCGTGGCAAGACCATTACATTTCTAAAGGAGCAAATAGGACCAATGAAGTAATTAAAGCAATAGGCAAAAGGGAATATCATGTGTTTCAGGCATGTTAAAAAACAAAGCACATATGAACAGCCACTCATTAGAAAGCAATATAGGTTTATAACCTTTTTCTCAATCTACTCACTTTTTAATTAACGGGTATCCGCTTGCAATTTACTACATTATAAAGTTCACCTTGTAAATTAGAGGATGCTAAATTTTTATACAAACCATTTCTCAGCTCATTAGTAGCTAAATAACTCAATTTTCCCTGAGGCGAGCAACCTTACGCGCAACCACATTTGCTTTTCCTCTTTAAGGCTCACCCAGTGTTTTATATTAGTTTAATTCTTGCGCAAGTAATTTCTTTCCTCAATCCTCAAAGAGTAGACAAACAAGCATTTCGAATAACATGGCATACCAAAAGACCACAAATTTATTGTTAATGAAGACAAAATGATCAAATCATCTTGCACAAATAACCGCAAATCAAAGCCATGGTTCTCTATACATATCAAAGCCCTAACTTAACTCAACTCTTAAGGTTAATAGCAGCCACAGATTCATTTGGTAAAAAAATTACTTAAGATCAGAGCAAGTTTGTAAATAATAGTAACACCCATCATAAATCGTGTTGGAATAAAATAATAAAGGACAATAGACAAGTTAGGCAAATAGAAAACCTGATGGCAATCTCTCCTTGCTGGGAGACAAGTGTTGCTAGTTGATTAAAGATGCTGCCGAGCTCGTGAATAGTAGACTCAACATTTTGAAGAGCTTCAGCCCTGCTTTGCATGTAAGTGTCCTGCAATGGAACTACCTGTTGTTGCTGCTGCTGCTGTTGTTGCAGCAATGGTTGACTCTCCCCATCCACCTGCTTCCTGTGGAATGTGGATGTGAAGACCGTGAAAAAATAAAATAAAAATGTATGAAAGTAGAGTTGAAGATATAATTCAACCAAACTTGAAAGAAACTCAAAATGCCAATATAACTAACTAATGATTAGTCTTTTATATTAAATCATCAACCATATCAAACCATATAATAATAAATCAAAATCTATATTATATCACTTCCCTCTTTATTTAAAACCTTATCACTTTGAACAAATACAAAGCTCGTGGTATGAAATTAATATCAGTACAATGGCTAGCTGTGACATAGTTTTTGAAAATTGAGTGATTCTTAGGATTGTGAGATTGTCAATTGCAGACCTCGGAAAATAGCAGTTTTGTTCAAATTCTGTTACTCAACAATTCTATAGTGCCGCTATTTCACAATATTTTATACTAAATAGCATATTTCAAAACAAAAGCAAATTGTTGAAATTCCACTATGCAATTGTGCTATAGCCACTATTTAACAACACTTCATACAGCAATAAACATCCAAAAAGAATAAATCGATAAAAGGTGGGTGACCACACTATAGCATTTTACTCTATTCTACTTGATAAACCGAGTCACTTAGAATCTCTTGTTTCTGGAACAAAATCTATGAACTTGATAATCTAATCAAGTATGACACAAGTTAATTTGATGAAAAGCAAAGTGATTCAAGTAATCTTATATGCTTAATTTGATAAACCGGGTCACTTAGAACCTCTTGTTTCTTAGAACAAAATCTATGCACTTGATAATCTAATCAAGTATGAAACAAGTTAATTTGACAGATAGCAAAGTGATTCAAGCTATCTTACATGCTTAACTAAAGTCTCTAACAGTACAATCAACCAAAGAAAAAGAGCATAACTTACCCACTAGCCCATGGAGGTGGTGCAGGAGCATTAGAACTACTAGCGGAAGACTTTGTAGCTAAAGGACGTTGACGGATGAAAGGATTTGCAGACTCCTTAGAAGCAGTGGACGAAAACAATTGTCTTCTACTCTCATGCGTTTTCAAGTTCTTCATAAAAAAAATTCAAAACCATCGTCAGCAACTACCATAGCACATACACACATTTACAAATCACAAAAAAAAAAAACAATACCTCAGTTCTCATGGTGAGAACATCTTTAAACTCTTTCGTAGTGCTCATCAATCGCGTCTTTAAATCATCCACAACCGTCGTCGAATGACTAGTCGTATCTGTAGAAACATTCCCACTCTCATTTCTAGAATTGCTGACCAATTGAAGATCCACAACCGCAGAGTTAAGCGCGGTAATATCTTGCTTAATAACACTCGTTAGTTCCTGAATTTCCATAGTTGGATCATCAAAAACCGAAGTCCTTTTCGCCACTACAAATCAAAACAAAAAAACAAACATTAATCAGCATTAACAATACATGAATGAAGAATTGAATAAAAGTGAATATGAAATTACGAATAATTACATTTTGCGAGCTTGGAGAGTTTCATAGAGGTTTGGTGAATTCCATATCCAATCTTGGAAGCTCTTCGATTAAACTCTGATTGAATTGCGACGGCGGTTCGGGGATCGTCGGATCTGGAAGAGGAAGACGAAGAAGGAGAAGAGGAAGAAGGAGGATGATGAGTGTTGGTGGTGGCTCCGTTTGAGGTTGATGATAGTGATTTCTTCAATTTTTCTGCGACGGTGTGGAATTCATGTGTGCGATCTCGAAATGAGGATTGCGTTGATTTGAATTGCATCTTGTGGAGCGATCTGTGTTGAAACCCTAGATCTGATTGGAATTGGGGTGCGTTTGGGGTTGTGTATAGGTTGGATTGGTTAAGGAAGTGATGAGATGGTTCGAATGATTAGAAAGGGGGAGAAGAAAGAGGAGGTTTGTCTTAACGGATTTGGGATTGGGAATTGGAAGATCCAGCTTTCATGTTGATTGTTACAACATAAAATCATATGCTTATGACTAGTCACCATGTGTTATATGAAAAGATTATTTACATTAACCATGAATCTTATTGTTTGTCTAAAAAAAATTAATAATTTAATTAATTTTGTATTAGTCTTTGTTTTTAAAGAAATCATAAGATTTTAATTAGTGTGCAATTTCATTTCAACATGATTCATTTATGAATATGATTTGTTTTTACGGGAATAAACTTAATTCATTTAAGTAGTAGTAAGATTTTAAATACATCTTGGTACATTAATAAAACAATGAAGACTAGTAAAAGATGGGGTCATATGTGCTAAACCAAGATCAACTTGTTTCCAAACGGAAACATAAGAGTTTTTAAACAAGATAGCTAGTAAGTGCTTACATTAACTAGTAATAGCACCATAACCTTTATCATTTGGATGTTGACTATTCACACTATCCATTACATTTTTAACATCCATCTCAAAACCACACTATCAAAACCAAACTTATACACCCATTTGATAGATGTCAAAAGCCTTAAAACCCTTCCCTGCATCGACGTTTATACTAGGTGAATACTTCATCCTTTCTCTTCATTAGGTATTGTCCATATTAAAGAAGATCCCCAATAAAGGCTTCCAAGACTTTTACTTGAAATAAAGCTGGAACGTCAACATGAAAGCTCAAGCTCTAAGATGAACTTGTGAGGGGGCAACTTTTAGATGGTTCATCATGGCCACCTCAAAGTCAGAGAAGGATAGACACACACCCTAACCTAGTGAAGAGACACTTATACAGGGGAACCGAGCGACACTCAAAAGCTCTACACATCCTCTCATATGAACCTACTGGCAGAGTCTCCCAATTTGGTTTATTGCCTATTACGATGTTGGCTTGGGTTATAGCTTCGACAATGTTCAGGGCAGAAGGAGTCTTAACTCTTTCAACGACCACCCAATGGTAGCTATTTTCATTCGCTAATGCTATTAAGTTAAGACCTTTGCGAGCCAATACGCCGACTTCATAATGATCACTAGGATTAGCCCAAGATACAATGTCATGTTTCCCTTCACATTTCAAGTGAAGAGAAAAATATGCATCACTAGGATCATAACCAATTGACTCTCGATATGTTTGAACAAAATGACCAACACGTTCCCTCCTTTGACAAGCAACCTCTATTTTTAACTCGACCAAGACAGGAGGGGGAATCAGTATCTCGTCAAGGTTTTTACCCACCGAATTCCACAAGAAACCGAGATTCTGAAGTATTCATAGAAATAGTGTTATTTGACAGAGATTCTCTAGACAAATCCTCTATCTTCGAATCATCATTCAATACAATGATTCTTGATTCAAAACCTTCACTAACAATGAAGAAGGAATGCGACTCGGACTCCATTCCCCTTTTCGAAGATGAAGAAACACTACCCTCTGAGCCACTCTCGACGATAATAGGGTTACTACACATCGTAATAAAAATGCAATAAAAATTTGAGTAAAAGCTTGGAAGAAGATAAGGTACCTTCAAATAGGAAGGCAAAGACTCTAAAATGAGGAAGAGAGCTGAAATATCGAGGCTTTAATGTTTTAAAATTCTATATGTACGACAACGGTTACTCTGGAAATTAATTGATATAAAAAAACAAAAACTCAAAGAGACAATGGAAACTCAATCTGCAAAAATGCTAAAATATTCCCCATGTCTTCTTGTGAGTGCAATATCCTCGCTTAGATATTTTGAATGATGTCGAAACTAGGAATTATGTAGTATTTGTACATTGGACCTTATCTCTCACTATCTAGATTTCACTTTCATCTTAGGATATTTCAAGATCATGTCATAAGTATTTGAACTAGTTTAAAATGTTAAAAATATGCATTTTTGTGAAAAAACATCATGCTTGGAGTCAACTCACCCATGGTAGGGGTCGACTCTCACTAAAATATTTTTGAAAAATAACTCTCTGGTCAAAAAGAGTCGATACATAGCCTATTGGAGTTGATACACAACGCGAAGGAGTCGACTCCCTCGAGCTATAGGTCGACTCCCACTAAAAGTGTTTTCAAAAGCTTTTCTCTGCGAAGAAGGAGTTGACTCCCACGTATTTGGATTCAATACACAACACGAATGAGTAAGGTCGACTCCCTCATGGCCATGCAAAGATGAAAATGGTAAGGATGTTAATGTCAAAAGGTATAGAGGTATGATTGTATTTCTCTTATATCTTACAGTATCTAGGCCCAACATTATGTTTAGTGTGTGCATGTGCGCTAGATATTAACCTGCTCCTAAGGAATCTCATTTAAATATCGTAAAGCACATCCTTAGATATCTTCATGGTACTTCTAAGTATGGGATTTGGTATCCTAAAGGATGTGATTGCAATGTAGTTGGTTACGTCGATTTCGACTTTTCTGATTGCAAATCATATAAGAAGAGCAGTAGTGGAACTTGCCACTTATTTTCAAATTCTTTAGTTAGTTGGCATAACAAGAATCAAGTTTATATTGCTTTGTCAACTGTTGAGGCGGAATACGTCACTGCGGGTAGTTGTTGTGCTCAAAATTTGTGGCTTAAACAACAATTACTTGATTTAGACATTAAACTTCAACGTATTCCCATAATGTGCGATAATACTAGTGCTATTACCTAACTAAAAATCATGTGTTACACTCGCGTACTAAACATATTGAGATGCATAATCATTTCTTATGCGATCATGTTGAAAAAAGGGATGTCGTTTTTGAGCATGTTGATAGCAAAAATCAACTTGTGGATATTTTCACAAACCCTCTTGCGACCAAACCATTTTTCAATATTCGTCGAGAATTGGGAATTTTTGATATCTCAAAATTTTCCTAAATAGCTTGATGCATGAACTCTCTCTATAATTGTAACCTTTGTTTGAAATTTCTAGTTCATGTGAGTGCATCCCCCGTTTCTCATCCTATGAGGTAATATCGTTTCACTTATCCCTTTGTCCGTAGGTTTTATATATTGCATTGCTTATGTATGTCTCTTGAAACTTGGTTGTATGTTTATGTGATATAATTGATGTATGATGCAATCCCATGAATGTTCACTTCCAAAAAATTTGTTGATTAACCTTTGAGTGTTTTCAATCCATATGCTTATAGTGACTTCATGTTTTAATCATCACTTCCACATTTGCGAAAAGGGAGGGGACCAAAAAATCATAAGAAAAATAAAATTAAGGGTTTAAAAAGCTGAATTTCGAAATAGAAGAATCAAAAAGTTAAAAACATCTAAATGGAGGACCAAAAGTACATTCAAACCTATATTTTTTAACACTGGAGTACACTTATATAAAGAAAAAAAAGATATATAGACGTAGTGTCTATACTTAATATGGGAAAAGAAATCGAACGAAAATAAAAAAGAAACCAGACAAAAGATCCATAAGTCATACCTAACCAACTTGACGACCCGACACCCAACTCAGGCTAAACTAAAACTAGACAAATCAAATCTATCCCTAAAAATCTCATCTCAAATGATACAAGGTAGAATCTCACACAATATTGATAATATGTAATTCCATCGGAGAGAAGGAAAATTTAGCCATAAATTATTTGATTTAAAATTTAAATTTTTTAACAATTTGTCTTTAAATATAATACATTAACTATTTGAGTTAAATATCATAGTTAATAAGTATTTTTTATGAATAAATCATCATAAAATAGAATAAAAGAGACTTAATAAAAAAGAAAATAAATGACAAAATATATTCGATGAAATTATTCATGATTTCAAATAAATTTTGATAGAAATAATTGTATTATGAAAATATTTATTAACTTTTAACATAAATAGCTAGTTTGCCCGAGAGGTTAAGGGGGAAGACTTAAGATCTTCTGCACATAAGTGCGCGTGGGTTCGAACCCCACAGCCAGCAATTTTGATAAAAATATATCTCACTTACATAGACACGATTTTGAAGCGGCTCAAGATTTTTTTTCATTTTATTTTATGATCCTATGCTACTTTATTATGCTTTCCCCATAAAGTCATGATCTAGTTGAAATATACGTACGTAAACGCGACACTTTTGAAGCGGCTCAAGATTTTTTGCATTTTATTTTATGATCTTATGCTACTTTATTATGCTTTCTATTTTATGATACTATGTTGTTCTATTCTGACTTTCGTATACTTAATTTGCAATTATTTCATACTACTTTATCATAATTGAATGCTCTATTTATGTGCATGCATTTTCACTTTAATGTCATTCTATGTGAGTGTTGTGATTGTTGATCAAAATTATCTACCAATCGTTAGTTGGTTCAGTGGTGATTGACGCTGAACTTGGTAGGGAGGACCGCGACTCGATCCCTGCAACTACGATCGAGAAGGGACTGGAACCACTTGATGCCATAATTGACCCCCGAATCGGACTATACCGGTGGTGATAAACCAAAAAAAAAAGATTACATGTAACGCCTCTGAGTGGTATAAGTTTCCTTGTGTGTTTTACGTTTTGTGGATTTTTTCTCTTTTTGATGTTGTCAAAGGAAGATACACATATTTAGGGGGAGATATGATCAGATATTACAAATACGTTGCACGTTTTTCCATCATAAAAAAGGGAGAGTATATGAATGCAATATCCTCGCTTAGATGTTTTGAATGATGTCAAAACTATGAATTATATTGTATTTGTACATTGGAATTTATCTCTCTATGTCTAGGTTTCATTTTCATCTTAGGACATTTCTAGATCATGTCAGAAGTTTTTGGACTAGTTTAAAATGTCAAAAATATGCATTTTTGTGAAAAATCATGCTTGGAGTCATCTTACCCCATATTAGGAGTCAACTCTCATTGAATTTTTTTTGAAAAATAACTATCTAGTCAAAAGGAGTCGATATATAGCCTCTAGGAGTCGATACACGGCGTGAAGGAGTTGACTCTCTCGAGCTTTGGATCGACTCCCATTAAAAGCGTTTTCAAAAAAATTTCTCTGCTAAGAAGGAGTCGACTCCCAAGCTTTTGGAGTTGATACATAATACGAAGGAGTCGACTTCCACTGTTGTGCTTCGACTCCTACTAAATCTATTTTTGAGAAATTCTTTTTTGTCCAAAAGGAGTCGACTCCTACCTCGAAAGGGTCGACTCCCTTGCCCCTAGGAGTCGACTCTCACTTCGAATGGATAGGCTCCCACTGATCAAAATGTTCAATTTTGTAATTTTGCAAAACACACACACACACACACACACACACACACACACACACACACACACACATATATATATATAAATATATATATACTCATTCATGCATCATTTTTCACTATTGAAACCAAAAATATACACAAAATTGTTCATCATCTTCATTCCCTCAATGCATACATACAATAACTACATATAATCATTTTTGTTATGTGATCTTGAGATAGTTTGATAAGGTTCAATTAGGATTCGGTGTAATAAATTGGGTTGGAAATTCTGTTGGGGTTTCAAGATAAATCCATCGGGGTTTTCTTCCAAAATCAGGGATTGATTTGGGAGTTTTTCACAAGATTGCACAATTTGGATTCAGCTGAGTGAAGCCTTTGAAGAATAGGGGTTTTTGTCAAAGGAGTAAAGGTAACCGAAGGATCACTTTGGTAATCTTGGGTTACGATACATTCACAATTTGGATTCAGCCGAGTGAAAGCTTCGAAGAAAGGGTTCTGTTGAAACGGTAACCAGAGGATCAAATTGGAAGTATCGAATTACTTGATCGAGCTCAAAGAGCTGACACCTAGTTGAAATTCCCTTAAGGCCAAAACCTATATGAAACGGTTCTGTCGAAGGAGCCGACACCTAGATGAATTTTCCTTAAAGCTGACCACTATTATTGAAAAACTTCTCCAACATCAAACATGTCTGACGATTCTTTGGGGGAAATTATTCAGTGTCGGCCAAAGATGGACTTACCAGCCTGTGCCAACCAAGATCTAGGATCCACTGGTTTGCGCCGACCAAATACTTAACTCCATTAGTCCTCGTGAGTAAAGGTCCAAAGGCACGAAGCCCATTACCTAGCTTACTTCGCTTGACCCAAGATATAAATACCTTTATAAAGGGTTCTAATATACACAATCTTTAATCTCCATTTTCACTATCACCTATCTTGAACCCTAAACTGACGTCGACATTGGAGTGATGACCATGCATGTAACCCCCTAGGTCCACTGAATCAAAGATAACAATATTATTTATCAGCGTCGTATCAGCATCGATACCTCTGATTCAAGGAGCACTGTGATCTCAACATTCGACCCATGATGTCGCATCCGTGAAATGTATCTAAAACTCCGTTACACCGTAGGTTTTGCAATCATCATCATTTATAGTTTCGCAACGGAAAAAATTACTAATTTTCACTATACTAATTTTCAAATATGTTGGGATACAAAATTAGTAAAACCTAGCATTTTTAACATTTTACTTTTAATGAATAATATAGATAATGCATTCAATATATCTTATAAAAAATTCTTAGCAAATGTCAAAAATGTTATCAAAAAGGTTATCGATAATAGTTCCTTCGTCTCAAAAAATATCTCATCAACATTTTCTTTCTATCTCAAGTTTGATTAAGTATTGTATCTATAAATAAAACTTATTGAATTAATATTTAGAAATAACATGACATTAAATAACTGAATGATGAGTAATAGTTAACTATACTTATTTTATTTAATTTTTCAATTTATATTTCTACTAATTTAATTCAAGGGTCAAGAATGAAGAAAGTTTTAGATATTTAAAATTGGAAGGATCCAATTCCATATCTTTTATGCACCTTGTACTAAAAAAATGATCAATGACCCATTGAACAAGAAGGTTATCTATATAAACTAGAATCCATGATCATAAAAAGAACATGTTTTGTTAGAACCCATTATGTAAGAACATAGCAAACACCTTTGTTTTTGAGTAAAAAGAACAACTCTAATTATGGATCGATAGTGATATAAAAAGAATAACTCATAGTATACTTTAATTAAATACAATAGCACTAGAAAACCAATGCTTCATTTTCAAGTTAAAGATACTGTATTTGACGAATCCAATCCAAAGCCTTCAACACCGATATATATATATATATATATATATTATATATTATATATATATATATATATATATATATATATATATATATATATATATATATATATATATATATATATATATATATATATATATATATATATATATATATATATATATATATATATATAATTATTTTTAAAAAGCAAGTAATATTAATTAAATATTAAAAATGAAACAAAATAAAAAATTAAAATGAATTAATTATTTTGAAACAGTTTACTTTTATGAATATAGTTTTATTTTGAGATAAATAATACAAAATATTAATAACTATTTTTGGTGACAATTTCCTTTTCCAAAAAAAAAAAAATAGTTTAAAAAAATAAAAAACTCAATGTATTAGATTTTAAAATTTTGAATATGTGTTATTAAAGTTCTAAGCGTGTGAATTTTACACTAATATTTAGGAATAATTCGTCCCCATCAATTAAAGTAGTGAATTTTTCAATAGACCCCATGAATCTCTTAGACACCACGCGAAATTCTAAATTTGCCCACTGCTTCCGTAGATGCACATCCGAAAGCACCCTTATTTTGCAAAAAAATTGACTCCTTCCGTAGATGCATCTGCGGAACCGTTAAAAAACATAGTATAGTATAGTTAAATTCAACTTATTTCAGTTCAGCAATCCTTTCGTATATGCACATACGAAACGTGGTGAAAACAGAGTGTTTCGTAGATGCACCTACAGAACAGTCTGCTATATTTTCAAATCATGTTCATTTCACTTCAAATTCAATTTAAAGTAGTGCAATGTAAAGACAATAGTAGGTAGACCAAAAAAATACATCGTATAATGTCGTTCATAATGTCGAATACATTATCAAAATAACATACATAAATGAAATAAAAATACACATAAAAAATAACAGGCATCACTACTGTGTATGTCAGACATTATCTTGCGCCTCTCCTCTGCCTCTGGCCCCGCCTCCGCCTCTCCGTCCACCACGCCCTCTGCTGGCTCTGCATCTAGCGTCAAGCTCAGAGGTGTAGTAGTAGATGGGGAAGAAAAGTCAAGTGGAACAGATGGAAAAGGTCCAGCTGGAGCGGGTGTATCAAATGGAGAAGGTCCGGCTGGAGCGGATGTATCAGGTGCATCTGCTGCAACGGCAGCTCCATCAGAGATCTGAGATACTACACGCACTCGTCCGCACCCCACGAATGCATGTTGTGCAGTCCTCCCATGCATATCCCTATCTGGATCGTGGGCCATAATGTCTTCATTGTGATACAAACAACCTCCAGTTAGATATTGTGTATTTATAAATAAACAAGAAAAGAAAAACAAAAAATTACTCTCCCGTAGATGTATCTACGTAATAACCTTGATTTCAAAAAATTGTGGTGCTACCGTAGATGCATCTATGGAATGCCTTAAAGATCATCTCTTCCGTAGATGCATCTCCGGAGGTTTTTGAAACTCAGAAACTCAACAATGGCAGAAGTCCACTGTTCAAGAACTAAAAAACTTGATTTTTGTGGCTTGATCATGCGTTTTAAACGTCAAACAACACCTACATTGTCTCTTAACTATAATTCTAAACATATTCAATCATTTATACACCTAAATATTGAATTCTAACTTGATTTTACAAATACTCAAAATAACTCGAATAATAAAAAATTTACCGATTAAATAGAGTTTTGAACTTGATGGAATGTGTTGATACTTGATGTTGACAATGTCGGCCGAACTCGGGAGAAAAAATGCACTATTGGGGAAGTTTAATATTTGGGGTTGAGAGAGTTTGAGTATTTGAAATGTGAAGAATGAGGGAGGGGAAGGATCTGACATGAGTTATAACGTCAAATGCTTCCGTAGATACATCTATTGAAACTTTCATATGTACATCTACAGAACAAATCAACATTAAACAAAAAAAAAAGAATTTCCGAAGATTCATCTGCGAAAGCTGTTGCCAATTCGGTGATATCTGAGAGATGTATAGGATAGGCTAAGAAATTCTTTTAAAGTATATTTCAAAATTGCTATCCATAATGATGCAGAATTGAGTTAAAATGGCGTCTCTCTTACAATATAAACAATTGCTATCCATAATTGTTATGAATATGAAAATGGGTGCTACACCGTGCGATCGGGTTATCGAGTTTGGCGGAATGCTAAGAAGATACCTTCCAATCTTAATTCCGATGAAAATTGGAATAATATCAGGAGTATTAAAGTACGGGCTAGAGTGAAACATCTTTTGTGGAGAATCTGTCAGAATTGTCTACCTACCCGTATACGGCTCAGGCAACATCATGTTCAGTCCATAGAAACATGTCTGTTTTGCGGTAATAACGACGAGGATGACTGACATGTGTTCTTTGGTTGTCATGCTACTTACAGTTGTTGGATCTCTGCAGGTTTGAGCAACATTATTGACCATAGAACTCATTATTTTCATGATATAAAATCGCTCATCCTTGATATTTGCAGCAAGGAAGATAGGAACACGGCGGGGAAAGTTGTTGTTACAATTGATGTTATGTGGAAAAATAGGAACAATCTTATTTGGAACAATGATCACGAAGATGGTTCCAAAATTGGGTGGCTTGCGTATCATAACTGGCGTGAGTGGTTTTCGGTACAACATATCCCTATTAATAACAACGTGGAACAACACTCTCTCCATTGGTTTCCGCCACCTAACGGTTGGATTAAGTGTAATGTTGACACGGGATTTAATAGCAATAGAGGCACGGCAAATAGAGGATGGTGTCTTAGAGATAATTTCGGTAACTTTATTACAGCAGGGACTGCGTGGGATTCAAGTAACCTTTCGGTTCTTGAGGCAGAAGCTTTAGCCCTCAAGGAAGCTATTCAAAGTGTTACTATGTTACACCTTGATCGGGTTATTTTTGAAAGTGACTCTATTAAAGTGATTCAAGCTTGTCAATCTGTTACTGCAGGAAACTCTAAATTTTATTCTATAGTTAGCGATATTAAGTTGTTACTTCATAATTTTTCAACGCTCACTCGTTAGCAAAGGCGGCCAATTCTTGGGCTAGACGTAGTATTCTTCATGTAATTCCTCCTTGTATTGAACTTTTGACTATGAATGAGAAATCATAGTTTTGCTTTGTTCAAAAAAAAAAAAAATCAATTCAAGTTAAAATTTCAAAATTTCCAGTAAAAACACACATTTCGAAATTGCTGATAAAAAATTTTCATAAACTTTTTCTAAAAATTTTGAAATTTCCCATAAAAACGCATACATTTCAAAATTGCCAGTAAAAATTTCAGTACTTTTTCAAAATTTTAAGTAAAAACTAATGAAAATTTCGAAATTGATAACTTTAAAAGTTGATAACTTTAAGCAAGTGTGTAATGATAAAAGCATGAAATATGAAGGGTGAGGTGGCTAGTTAATTCCTCGGTTTTGAAATTCTTGAGCTAGTTAATCAATCTTAATAATAATGAAAACACCAAAACTTGTGAAATATTCTATTTGAATTCCCATGAAAAGCATTAAGAATGAATGCGTAGTATGTAACGGGTATACTTCATATTAATTTACTAATTTCTATGCCAGAACTATAAAATAAATAAACTAGTTAATGTCTTGTATTTAACAGCTTCATAGAGATAGCATTCATGTGTGGAGACCAGTCTGAAAAAAAAATTCTGTTTAAGAATCTTTTTTGACTAATTTCTGTTTAAGAATTAAATCCAAGTAAACATATCAGTATCACTAGTATTTAAGTAGCAAAATACATTCCAAAATTTGCCTTTATCTAGGCTTTAGGATAACAAGTGGTGCTCAACAATAAGAAAGCACCAGACATATTGATTTACATGGTTGTAATGTACACAACTATTTTTTTCTTCACTCAACTGATTTTTCTTTATATGTATATACACCAGCAAAAAGATATCATAAATATATCGCCTATTGAAAGCGCGTTTCTTAAACAACCTGGGATGAAATGTTTGCTGTAAGAAGTGTTCCACGAAAACCTTCCTCGGTATGCTGTAGTTCCATCTTATCACTGCAGAGCTCATCTGCAAAAGACGAATACAATTCATTTTTGACTTTATGTATCTTAGTATTTACTTGGGGGAACATAAAAGATTACATGTACTTCATAATGGCCACGGCTATAACATGAAGTGATTTTATCACCATTATGGTTCTATCAAATAGCTTACCAGCAATATCTCGATTCTCATGGATCTCGGAATCCCTCACTATAATCTGATCCCCGGCAAATATATTTGCATCTGCAAGGGTAGCACTCTCATCATCAATATCAATTATCCTATCAGCTTTATGTAGTATCTGGTTTTCCTTGACAACCTGGGAATACAACTATAATTGATGAGATTCATGAAAAGAGATTTAGACATTATGATGCTTTGCACTCTAGCATAGCAATTCACTGATTATCATTAATGGTGAAGATGATTCCTTTCTAACACGAAATTTCACTTGACTGGCTATTATCAATAACAAAAACTATCTGATAAATGTGAAAGTAAACACCTACGACGTGTCAATTCATGTGTATACTAATATAACCTGTCAATTTTTGTAATGATATGCATGTAAGCCGAAAGTGTTAAAGAGCTTGGTTATTTTAAATAGGAGTATGCGCTTGAGAAGACAATTAAAATGAACTAAGGCATATGTATACAACAGAGTTTACTTACCCCAAAAGATTCCCATATCATCATCTTCAACTGGTATAGTGATGTTGAAGCAGAAACTTTTAGACTAGCTGAATTCCCATTTTTAGTCTTCCGGGAGCGCTTGGAAACCCGCCGATCTGTTTCAGTTAATCCCTTTGAGGCCTCCAAGATTGATTTAGGTACCTCCTTACCACGTACAAGAATTACACTTATGTCCTCATTGCAATAGTTAAGTTTATGCATTAATTCACAGCTTTCTTTTTCGCCAATGCAACTTTCACAAACCTGGATATTGAAAGGAAAAGAAATAATAGTTGAAATGAAAGTTGATATATAGAATCCAATCAATGAGAGTCGAGAAGATTGTAATATTTAGTCAACTGAAAAAAAAAAACAGACGACTTTCAAACTTCAGTTACATTACTACATTATTCACCCGAGTTCAATAATTTGTCAGTCAAGTAAGATCCACAGACTGAGAATCACCTTTTTCAACATGAGATGCATTCATTAAGCAACATTTACCATAGAACCAAAATATGTATTGTGCATATGCTGAAAAAGAAAGAGGATGAAAAATAGAAAAACCGATGACACGGCTTTCAAAACTAAGTGCGGTACTATAAGACTCAATGTCTAAAAGAACAGTGCAAAAAAAGTAGGATGGGCCAGTAACATAACAGAGTTTTGGATTACCTTGGGACAAGTCTTGATCAAAATTTGTTCACTTCCAGTTCCATTTTCATTTTTCACTTTATCCCCTGTCTGTAACTGATCTTCGCATATCAACATCTTGTCACTGGACCCAGTCAAAAAGTTCTCTGAATAATTAATATGCTCAATTGTTGCCGATATCCCTTTGGTCTTGGTACCACCCCATTCTTCACAAAAGCATATCCAATCATTCTCCGGTATGATAGTTAAGCCACCTGCCTGTAACCCACAAAAGGGAAGTGGAAATTTGAGAGGCACCAAATTAACATAAAAGAACTAAAACTACACCCATCAACATGTGAAAATGAAGAAAGAAGAAACGAAGTGAAAGAGCAAATGGATATCAAGAATTCATAATTTACTAGTTTAATTTTTAGGGATTATAAGCATATACTAAAACAGGTGAACAAATTTGTCATAGAGAAATTGACATGTGATTGCCTGCATTAACGTACAGATAATGAGTACAGAAAACAATTTCTTTTTCTTTTCTTTTCATAACCGACTTACAGAAGATTCTCTCTGGAATATAGCACCACGTCTGAAAACCAGTTGAGGAGGTCTTTCAACAAGTTGAGAGTGCTGATACAACAGATACAAAATTCATCATAAATTGCTGGGGATCAAATCATGAAGAAAGAATCAAATTGCTATATAGATATTAAATATGCACATACAACCATGTTTAGTTGATCAATAAGCTCTGCTACGTAAAGTCACTAACACATGTGGGATAGGCTTGTTTGGTGGTGAAAATAGGATAAAGACAGTGAAAATTAAAGTAGAATGAATAGGATATTGATGGGAGTCAAATCCAATAAACCACTTATTTGGATGTAAGGATGCATCGATGTAGAACTCTGCCACTGGACAGTAATCTAGAACCGTTAAGTATTTAATTATGCAGAACAATCATGTCTTTAATTTCGTAGAACAGTCAGCTAGCTGTTATGTATTATACATTACATAGGTCGAGGGTTGGGAGGCATCAATGGTGTGAATTTTGTAGTTTGGACCCTTAGTGTAGTTTATGTAAAATTTTGTGTTTAATCATAATATCTGTCTGATATCAGCCTGATAAATTTCTTATCCTATCCAATAGATAATCCATCAGATCGAACATGTTATCCTATCTCGTTTGAGGTGGACCAGATAATGGTAGGAATTGATATAAATTATTTTCAAATGACAGCACTACCCTTATATTCAGTGGCAGTGGGGAATGGTGTCAGGCGATGGTGGTGGGTGTTGACAAGCAGTGGTGGTGGAAAAAGGTGTTGGGGTGGCAATGATAGAGGATGCAAGGAGGTGGAGAGTATCACGCAGTGGTGGAGGTGTCAGATGCGCTGTAAGTAGTTGATGGTGGGTGGCACCGGGTGCTGTTCATGAAGGGATGGAGAGAAAAGAGAAGACAGGGTCACAAACAAGAGGGAGAGGAGAAGAATATATCTATCTTATGATATTGATTTCTAACCTAGTCCTTGATTCCAGGTTATTTTTTAACAACTGAGTAAGATAGATAGAATAAGTTAATAGGATAAGCTTATCCTATCATACAGCCTCCCCATACAATGGGTCAAAATTGGTATCCGATCTCCTCTTCATGAAATACCTTTTTATAACTGTTGCATACAAAAATTTCATTTTAATTTTTCCAAATAGCAATCACAATCATTTGTGCAGTAGCTAAAGCAAATTAATCATGTAGCAACGACTAAAATGCAAAACGACACCAAATTCCAGAGTAAAATAACAAATGTACCTTTTCACACATCAGTGAATCAATTACCCCGTCTAAAGTTTCAGGTATATCTGGATTCTTGAATGATGGACTGATGTAATTTCTCCATTTTGAAATCCATGAAGAAGGCAGCAAGAAATATTTACAATCCACAGAGAGAGGCATACTTTTAGCATGGAATAATTTCTCATGATTCTGGCGTTGCTTTTGTTTAACGGACCTGCAGCATAAATGCAGAAATCACCTTAAACGGTGTCTATAAACAATATTAGCTCTATATCAATGGCAATTACAAATTGTTAAGATACGAAAGACTAAGAGGCATTTGAATAAACCGTGTGTCTTGTAAAGCACTACGGAGACTTTATTATATATAGAGAGATTACAGCTAATTACATAATATAGTCGATGTGGGACTATTCTATATACAAATATTCTTAACACTATATTTACAAATATCAACACTCCCCCTCAAGCTTGAGCATATAAGTCAAATGCACCAAGCTTGCCACATATATAATTAGTTCTGGGACTTCGCAGGGATTTTGTAAACACATCTGCTAATTGATCATTGGAGTTGACAAAACTTGTAACAATTTCGCCTGATTCAATCTTCTCTCTGACAAAGTGACAGTCTATCTCAATATGTTTAGTTCTTTCATGGAAGACTGGATTTGAAGCAATGTGCAATGCAGCTTGATTATCACAAATAAGTGTCATTGATCTTGCTTCTTCAATTTGAAGTTCTTTGAGTAACTGTTTTAACCAAATGAGTTCGCATGTTGCCAATGCCATGGCCCTATACTCTGCCTCGGCACTTGATCTTGCAACTACATTTTGTTTCTTACTTTTCCAGGATATAAGGTTTCCTCCAACAAGTACACAATACCCAGAAGTAGATCGTCTATCAATGGGTGACCCTGCCCAATCAGCATCAGAGTATCCAACTATCTGAGTATGTCCTTTATCTTCATACACGAGACCTTTTCCTGGAGCACACTTGATGTATCTCAGAATCCGGACAACAGCATCCATGTGTTCTTGGCAAGGAGAATTTAAGAATTGGCTTACCACACTAACTGCAAAAGAGATGTCCGGACGAGTGACTGTGAGATAATTCAACTTTCCAACCAATCTCCTATACCTACCTGGATCAGATAGAGGCTCCCCCTGATTGGGTAGCAATTTGACACTTGGATCCATAGGAGTATCAGCTGATTTAGCGTTCAACAACCCTGTTTCTTGCAAAATATCCATAGCATATTTCCGCTGGGATATCACCAAGCCATCTTTAGATTGGGCCACCTCAATTCCCAAGAAATAACGGAGTTTACCAAGATCTTTTGTTTGAAATTGATTCGAGAGATGTTGTTTCAACTGGAGTATTCCTTGATGATCACTGCCAGTTATCACAATATCATCCACATATACAATAAGATAGATACACCCTTGGGCAGAGTGACGATAAAACACAGAGTGATCAGCTTCACTACGGACCATACTAAACTGTTGTACTACAGTGCTGAATCTGCCAAACCAAGCTCTCGGAGACTGCTTAAGACCATAAAGAGACCTGTGTAGCCTACAAACCATTTGTGAGGACTCCCCCTGAGCAACAAACCCAGGTGGTTGCTCCATATATACTTCCTCTTCAAGATCACCATGTAAAAAGGCATTTTTGATGTCAAGTTGATGAAGAGGCCAATGTCGAATGGCTGCAATGGCTAGAAGAAGTCGAACAGATGCCATCTTTGCTACAGGCGAAAAAGTATCACTATAATCCAACCCAAAAATCTGAGTGTATCCTTTGGCTACCAAACGAGCTTTAAAACGATCAATCTTACCATCTGGACCAACCTTCACTGTGTAAAGCCAACGACAACCTACTAACGATTTCCCAGGGGGTAGATGAACCAGTTCCCAAGTACCACTGCTTTGAAGAGCACACATTTCGTCAATCATTGCTTGCCTCCACTCAGGGTGAGATAATGCTTCACCTGGAGTGTTAGGAATAGAAACAGAAGACAAAGAAGACAAGCAAGTATACTGCAAAGGAGAAAGACGATGATAACATAAATCAATATAATGTGGAGAAGGATTTCGTGTTTGACGTATACCTTTTCGAAGAGCAATCGGAAGATCGGACTCAGGTTGCGGGATCGGATCCGGTGATGGCGAAGGCGTCGGAGGAGAGTCTGCACTGACCTCAGGGACAGGTACTGCCTCAGGAATAGGTACGACAGAAGTGGGTTGGCGACGCTGATATGTTTGAAATGGGCGAGTAGTGGGAGGGTCAACCGTAAGGCTTGAATGGTGGGGGATAAGAGGAAATGAGACTTCCGGAAGAGGTGTAGGAGTACTTTCCTGAAGGGGTTCCGGAGTTACTTGGCTGGACTCGAAGTATGGAATTGACTCGAAGAAGGTAACATCGGCCGATACGAGGTATCGTTGTAGAGTATGTGAGTAGCAACGATATCCCTTTTGGGATCGATGATAACCAAGAAAGATACACTTTAGTGATCGAGCTGATAGTTTATCAAGACCAGGGGAGAGATTGTGTACAAAACACGTAGACCCGAAAACTCGAGGAGGAACTGGGTGAAGAGGAGAGTTTGGAAACAGGATTGAGTGAGGGATTTTATTATTAAGGACAGATGAGGGCATGCGATTAATGAGGTAACATGCCGTGAGCACCGCATCCCCCCAAAACCGGAGAGGAACATTACCATGGAGAAGTAGGGTCCGAGTGGTTTCTACGAGATGCCGATTTTTACGTTCGGCTACCCCATTTTGTTGAGGTGTATGGGGACAAGATGTTTGGTGCAGAATACCATTGGATGACATAAAAATTTGAAATTGTTGAGATAAATATTCGCGTGCATTGTCACTTCTTAAGGTACGGATAGACAAGCCAAATTGGGTTCTTATTTCTTGATAAAATTTTTCAAAAATAGAAAACAATTCTGATCTGTTCTTCATTAAAAATAGCCACGTGCAACGTGAAAAATCATCAATAAAAGTGACAAAATACCTAGACCCAAAAGTAGACTCAGTACGCGAAGGACCCCAAACATCGGAGTGAACTAAAGCAAAAGGGGACGCAGCCCGTTTATTGACTCGATTGGGAAAGTGACTACGAGTATGTTTCCCTAACTGACAAGACTCACAATGTAAACTAGATAATTTAGATAAGCTGGACACCATCTTTTGGAGCTTGGGGAGACCTGGATGACCTAACTGCGCATGTATAATGAGTGGAGAATCTGTGGCAGAGCATGTGGTGGATGACGCAGAGAAGTAGTAAAGGCCTTGAGACTCACATCCGACGCCAATCGTCTTCCCCGAACTCCGATCCTGCAAAGTAACAGCACTATTAGTAAAGGTGATAGAACAATTAAGGGCACGAGTTAAACGACTGACTGACAGTAAATTAAACGGACAATTAGGTACATATAGGACAGAAGTAACAGAGAGAGATGGTAGGATTTGAACAGTACCAATCCCTTGGGATTGGGTTTTAGAACCATTTGCGGCGGTTATACTAGGTAAGAAACCAGAGGTAGAGATGGAAGAGAAAAAACCTTTATTACCGGTAACATGATCAGACGCACCAGAATCGAGGACCCAAGGACCAAGAGGAGATGATTGAGAGAGGCAAACAGATGAATTACCAATGTGTGCAACCGAAGCCGTGGAACCAGAGTTCTGATTAGTCTTACACCACCTGAGAAAATCGTCGTAGCTTGGCGTAGGATTTTGAAGTGAAGGTGAAGTCTGCATAGTATCGGGATAATCAATTTGAGCTGTATTTACCTGACGTGGAGGTCTGCCATGCAGCTTCCAGCAACGGTCGATAGTATGCCCAAGCCGATTACAATGGTCACACTTGGGACGAGGTTTGGAGTTGGATGACCCTCCTCGAAGGCGATTGTGATTGTTTCCAAGAGATGCAAGGGCAGCAGTGTCACCTGGTGTTGGAGCAGCAATAGATGGAGGAGAAACCGGACCAAACTCATGAGGTGTAGCCAAGCGCAACAGTTGTTCACTAACTGTATCATAGCTAGGAACAATAGTACCTGATAAAATCTGGTTACGAACGGATTCGAGTTCTGATGGTAGTCCTTTAAGTGCCATGACCATGAAATATTTACTCTGCTGTTCGGCATGAGCTGTTTCATCTTTTGCGTAAGGCATGAGGGTTTCATAACTGGCTTTCAAGGCATCAAGCTTACTCAGATAAGCTTGCACATCCATATTTTCCAACGTCAGTGTGTTGAGTTTGTGGATGACACTGTATAGAGAGTGAACGTCGTTGGAAAAGACTTTCTTGGCCTTTTCCCATACCTCATAACAAGTGGAGTAGGCTTGGTACTGAGCTTGGAGGTTAGGTGCTATGGAAAACCACAACACAGTACATAGAGAGGCATCAGTTTTCTTCCATTTAGCGAGTTTGTCGGTTGCAACGGCAGACAATTTTGTGGTTAGGTGCTCTTCAAATCCCTGACCGTGAAACCACATATCGACAGCACGAGCCCATATGTTATAGTTTGCTGATCCGGTTAGTTTTTCACATGGGATTAGCGGAACTTTAGTAAACGAGTCTCCCATAGCTTCAAGTTAACAAGAACGGGGCTGTTTGTACTGGAGGGTAGATTTTTGCGAGTCGGAAGAATAAACCGAGAGCGGATCTGCGATCAGAGAACAAAACTGAGCAAAAAAATTTTTTTTTTGGTGAACAGTACCGCGCAGTGAACAGTACCGGTCGGTGAACAGTGCCGCGCCGGTAAACAGTGCCGGTTGATGAACAGTACACACGATGAACAGTACGCGCGATGAACAGTACCGAAAAAGTCGCCGAAAAAAAAAAAAAAAAAAATAGACAAACCGGAGTGATGACACGGTTTGCAGAAGGAAATTTCTCACCGGAAGACAGTAGGTCAACCGGGTAAAACACGGCGAAGAATTTCCTCTTAGTAGGCTCTAGATACCATGTTAAGATACGAAAGACTAAGAGGCATTTGAATAAACCGTGTGTCTTGTAAAGCACTACGGAGACTTTATTATATATAGAGAGATTACAGCTAATTACATAATATAGTCGATGTGGGACTATTCTATATACAAATATTCTTAACACTATATTTACAAATATCAACACAAATGAAATAACCTCAAAGAATCCTCCAAGCATGCTGCTTCAGATAATTCATTAATGCATTGGGAACACTCTGTAGAACCTGAAGGAAGAATCAGGCCACCTAAAGCATCATCAGGTTTTACAGAAATAGCATCTTCATATAAGAAGAGCCAAAAAGTCTCAGGAATAAGCACCCGTTTAGCACCAGGAGCTTGCTCAGGCATCAATAGACCATGTGGACAACTAATAGCCGCTGTTAGTCCAGCATCAGCTTCAGATGGAGCATCAAGGACTTTTCTTTTCCACCATTGCTGCAACCTTCAAAAATTTCCTCATCAGCAAAACAACTTCTAAAAATATACTCATCGGTATAGTGAGATGGAAAAAAAAGGAAGGAAATTGAAATTAATCAGAACAGGTTGCAGAATTATTTATAACCGGGTCAGTTGGTCAAGATATTAACTGTTCCCAAATACAGGAAATAGAACCACTTGTCCCATTCCTTATCATTTGAAGCATGAAGGCTGTGAGAGAAGATTTGTTGTCATACCATGGTCTGGATATGAAATACTTTCCATCCGGACAATTCCCATCAAGAACATCCCGTGCAAGTGACTTCAATGATTCTCTTCTACCCCGATAGGTGTCAGCTGATACCACTGTCTGAGCCCCGTGTATCAGACAATCCCGACAATGATCATCATGAGACAGTGTTGGCATCCCACCATACTGAATTTTGCAACCCAATAAAGGGAACATGTCATGAATAGTGTATAAAGAAAATGGAATACATGAAGTAGCAATTAGAATCATGAACGTGGAGGAGATATACAAATAAAATAATCCATAAAAAAAAACATCAATGTTTAAATCTCTTTGAAGAGCATGAATTTCCTATCCTTTTTGTTAGATACTGATTCATTCAGACTAGTGCACTGCATTCTCCTAACAAAAACAAAACACTTCATCTAAATACTTCACAAAGACAAGTTCTCTTATATCAGGTTTCCATATGACTCCAATTTTCTTAATGACAAACACCATGAAGTAACAGGCAGTACTTCATGATTAAAACAAATTACTCCCTCAATTTCTTAAGTACTTTCACCTATAGACCATTACGTATGAAACAGCTCCACCTGATAAGTTTTTGCTTCATCTTTCCTATCAGTATTTTCTGACAACATGTAAAAATATGCTGAAAGATACATTGTCATGATAACTTGCACTAACTTTAGTTAAAATGGTTAAGTATAAATACATTAATAGAAATCCACAAACAATGAGTGACATAATACAAGAAGATGACTAATAATCCAAAGATATTAATCAAAGCAAACAAACAAAAGTGACCTTGGAAAACAACTTATCCCATGCTTTGGCAGACAGTCGCTTTATTGAGGTAACCTTTGAAACTGGGACTTTCCCATGTAAACATTGGATGACTGTGTTGTCAATAGAACTGCATATACATTGCAAAGTAAAAAACTTATAAATAACATCAATTCACCTTACACAAATAATTGACAAAAAGGAACCCTCAAGTTACGACAAGGAAATGATCTAGTCACACGCTACTTAAAAAACATTGAAGTGTCTGTGATCAATATAATATTGTACAAAAATATGTACTAACGTTGGAATAATGTTGTCAGCCCACTGGCGAAGCCAATCACTAGAAATCCAATAAAAAGGTCGCTCTAAAGGTGGAACAGGAGCTTCAGCCAACACAGATCGAACTTCTTGTCTCCTATCAGTAATACGATTCAGCTCTAACTCTTTCCCATGACTGTATTGTTGACAAGCATCAAGATATGAGGCATTAAAATTTTGAATTTCATCATAAAGATGAGAAGGAAGAGAAACATCATCTCGTGCACTAGCTACAACGCCTTCTATTTCTCTATGGTTAGCTCCACAAACTATACCCCCATTTTCACTTATATTTTTTGTATGTTTAAGATGGTACATCAACATGTAAGCATCACAAGAAGAAAATGTTTCCATAAGTGAAGACTGTGAATGAGTGGTGTTTAAACCGTTTCCATTACGTTCAGCTATCCTTGCTTCAGAACAGTCAGAGCGAGTTGCATCAGTTGCAACGGATTTAGTAGTAGAACTAGAAGATCCTTCGCCAAATGGATGGTTACCTAAATTAGTAACGTGTTCATCATCAAATTCCCACCACTGCCCCGTATTTTTGTCCTTGATGTGAGCGATGTAATGGCCACTATTAACACCGGATCCCTTGTGAATCAGTACAGCTGACAAGTCATACACCAAATCAAACTGAGATAACTCATACAGTCTATGCCGCATATCAAGTTGCACAGGAAATGAAAATGCAGAAGTAATTTTCTTTTTTGTAGTAGTCTGCAAACACAAATAGATAAATAGAGAAGCACACCTGTAAGAATACAAGTAGTGGTCCAGGAAATCAAACTTTACACCATATATGAAAGGGGTATATTACATTTTCCTCTCTTGAGAGTTGAACATTTTGTGAACTTGATTTCACTCAATGTATATGAAACTGTTATTGTAATAAGCAATTATGAACAAGCTTCCCAAGATATTTTTTCTCTTCGCACAACTCTAACATTTGAAAATTCTTAATACTGGTTTCATAACTTCATCTAAAATTTTCATATCATCTTTTTAAGTCACAAAGTTGATAGTAGGGATTCAAAACTAGCTGATGATGATATTAAGAGCCTTGGAGATAAACAGCCCTAAAAGGCCTATTTGAATTAAATTAGGCAAAGTATGCGCGCTGATTCGTCTGGTGATGAAAGTGTCATTTTCCAAAATAGAGGGTAGATGTGCAAAACAAGCATGGTTGTACTTTTACATTACTCAGTTGTGAAGCGAAGATAATCAATAGAAAGGCAATTTTTTAATCCATCTAATTTTTTCTTCATAGATTATTTATGGTGACGAGGAAGCCACATTACTTTTTATCTAATACTTATTCCTTTCTTTCTTATGATGAGTAAACAACAACATAAAGTATGCCACTAGTAGTATTCTTCCCATCATAATTATAACAAAATTATGAAAATTAATTATGAAGACAATCAGAATACCTTTGGAAGAAAGACACAACGTTTAAGTTGAAAATTAAGTACATCAGGTAGGGTACACAGCTTGATGCTGCGAGTAGCATCAACTCTTGTGTTGCATGACTCACAAAAATATTGATTGTCTCCATGAAGCTCTTCAACAGTTAGGTAATCATCCAGGCTCTCATCTAAACTTTTCAATCCCTTGACATTCAACTCCAACTCATAGAAATCTTCCGTTTTGGAAGAAGCTTCAGAATCTCTTCCACATTGTGAGCACCTGCATAATAAGTCATATAATTAGAAGAGATGTGTATTAGTCATATACATATAGATACCGCTGGCCACACATACATCTAATATATAAAAGTAGATTGTAAATAGAAAGATAATTTAGATCATTTTGACATAAATTACCATAGTTTTTTTTTAGTTCTGACCAGTTATGAAAAAAACAAGTCTAGTTCCATGAATTATATTTCAAAAATAAACAGTACTCAACATAGAATTGAAGCATTTAGCATCGTTATTATTACAAAATATAATCAAAATCGATGTTGGCAATATGAAAAATACTCCTCCTGAGAAAATATACTCAGTGCATATTATGTGGGAAGATCTGACAACAGTAACCAAAGCCATATTATGGATCAGTAGCTCTGCATTATCGGTGATTGTTCTTTAGGCCTGGTTTTGAATATTTCTTGCAGGTAGTAGTAGTGAGAGGGGTCATATATTAATAAGAAACTATAGGATATTTGAAAAATCTATAACAGGTTATAAAAACTACAAACATTATATGGAGAAAATGATAGTTTATTAGCTAAAAAGTTGTTCAGATTCAATGATTCATACGTTGTCACATGAGACACACTTCCGCGGAAAAGATCCTGAACTATTGTTCTTGCCTTCGGAACTTTGGAATGACTCAGACAACGCTCAAGCAACGACAAAAGCAACGTCAAGAACTCATGGCTATCCTGCTGAACTCCATTATCCAACTCCAGCGTCTTCACAAACGGAGAAGAATCTACAAAAGCCAACTTACTACCTTGCAACTGCGCAAAAAGTCTCGCTAATTGATCTAACACCGGTTGTCGCCTTAAAACATCCGGCTCCACAGAAAACATCCCTTCTCGGAATAACTTATTCATGTACAAACACTGCAGTATTCCATTCGCATAACACGTTGCGCCGAGATTCGTTAAACCTGCAGGCGAATCATCAGAAGCACGAAGATCCTTGTTCGGATCAGGACCAAGACTTTCAACAAAATCCGACACCTTCTCCCATAAACCAGACTTCCTAGCTCCATTTAAAGGCGGAACCAATCCACAAAAGCAATTCGGATTATCTTTCGTATTGACACGGCAGCCGGAACAAACCGGTTTATAAATCATATACAATTGATTAATATCATCCTCAGTAACCACACTGGTTTCGTGAATTTTCCTACACATTGAAATTGAACAACAATACATAAAAACAAGTAATAAATAAAACTACATTTCAATTCACATCACGTACTGATTAAAAAAACTGAAAGTACCTCCAAATTTCACTAGTACAGACACCATCATCATCCTGTTTTAGTTTTTTATTTTTGCTCCGGGTGATCGGTCTACTCATACTACAATGATAAAATGATTATTCTGAGATATGAAATTAGGTGAATCAAAAGAAGAACCCTAGAATTTGGAGAGAGGAAAATTAACGAAATCAAAGGGATGTAGAGATGAGAAAACGCGAATATTTGAACAGAATTGGAAGGCATTACCTGATTGAATGAATGATAGTGGAGCAGAGAAATTGTTGTTGTGGTGTTTAGAGAGGAATTGAAGCTGGTTTCAGCTGCAAGGATAGAAAAGTGCTTTGAATTTTCTGGAAAAATTAGAAGCAAAGAATGAACAATAGTAACATTTTTTTATTATTGTTTTTATTATTGTTTTTATTATTATTATTATTATTATTATTATTATTATTAATTAAATTTGGTAGTAATAATTCGGAATTACTGAATGAGTAATTTTACAGAATTAGTACCTTTTTTAGGGGAGAGAGAAAAGGAAAAATAAAATAAAGCAAGTGACTGTTAGAGAGAGAAAAGAGAAAATAGAGAGGGATTTGTTTTGTTTGGTTGTTGGGATGGGGAATGTCATGTCACAACTGAAAAGGTATAATGGTTCAGTCACTCATACAACTCTTGTGTCAGATGGATGGATTTTTGTCAATAAATTATTAGAGATATTGATTTAAAAATTACAACAAAAAATCTATAATATAAATAGTTGTTGTTTTGTAAATAATAAAAAAATTATTTTATTAATTAATTTAATCTAAATCAATAATTTGAAGGTAAAAAAAATTTTTCAACTCATTTTTCACTTTTTATAATTTATTATTATTTTTAATAAATTATTAATCAAAATAATATAATAAATTATTTTTTAATAAAAAATTATTATGATCATTTTAAATGATTGTTAATTTACATTTAAAATAATATTTAATTTTAAAAAATTAACTTTAATAACTGAATATTAATAACAAAAAATATAATTAATAATATAAAAAAGGTTGTTGTTCTAGAATTAACAAAAATACTCTTTTGTTAACTTAGTTTAAATTAATAATTAGGGGACAAAAATGTCTTTATTTTTGTTTTTTTTAACTCAATTTTCATTTTTCACTTTTCACTTTACAACTCACTTATCACTTTTTATAACTTTATTATTATTATTATTTCTAATAAATTATTAATCAAAATATTTTAATAAATAATTTTTTAATAAAAAGATATTATGATCATTTTAAATGATTGCTAATTTACATTTAAAATAGTATTTAATTTTTAAAAATTAACTTTAGTACTTGAATATTAATAACGAAGAAATATAATTTGAAATAATTTTTATTTTAAGATATAATATTTTTTAAGAAAATAATAAAAATTTTAGTTTTAAAAATATTATTTCAATTAAAATAAAATTAAAAATATACTTGAAAATGTGTGTTATTAAATAAAATAGAAATATGAATGTCATATCATTAACTTTAATTTATATGACTCAAAATATTATTATATTAATATATGTCATTAATGAAGTTTATACAATTATGGTAGAAGGTTCTTACTTGGCTCAAAATGACACGTAGACCACTTGAGTGGGATCAAGTAGTGGATTGGATCACCAAAGCAACAAAACCAAAAGGCGTGCATAGGAAGACCTTGAAGCTAACTTTTGCGAAAACTATTCACGAGATTTGGCACGAGAGAAATGATAGGATTTTCAATGGTAGAAATCTTGATATGAGAATAGTTGACAAAATTCTTTATAGTATTACAACTAGATATCGT
This sequence comes from Vicia villosa, assembly GCF_029867415.1. NCBI lineage: Eukaryota > Viridiplantae > Streptophyta > Magnoliopsida > Fabales > Fabaceae > Vicia > Vicia villosa. Next base: position 20,770,621 of record NC_081182.1, on the reverse strand, counting down.
ATGTATAGAAAATTAAGCATGATAGAAATCTTAATATGAGAGTAGTTGACAGAATTCTTTATAGTATTACAAACTAGATATCGTATGTATAAAGCATACATGTTTATGAGTATGCTTAATTAGACTTGCTCTGTCGGGACCCGTGAGTCGGTTGTACTTATTTGTTTTTTGATAATAAAGTAATGCTTAATTTTCAAAAATAAAATTATACAATAAAATATTAGAAAAATTATTTGTTATTGATGACATTTAACAAATATATGTTTTCAATATATATATATATATATATATATATATATATATATATATATATATATATATATATATATATATATATATATATATATATATATATATATATATATATATATATATATGGAAAAAATGTATTACTTATTCAATTATAACATACAACTATTATTTATAGTCAAATTCTATTAGTATTAAATGATAACGTAAACAAAAATAATATTTGTATACGGAAAAAAATCTATTATTGATCTAAATATTTTTATATACGAAAAATGGTATTTATGATCCCAAAAAAATTTATTCAAAAAAGGTATACGGGAAAAAAAATAGTATTGATCTAAATATTTTTATATATGAAAATTTATAATTGATTCCGATATTTTTATAAATGATACCTAAACATAAATAATATTTGTATATGAGAAAAATCTATTAATGATCTAAATATGTTTATATATGAAAAATGGTATTTGTGATCAAACAAATTTTGATTCAAAAATTGTTTACGGCAAAAAATCTATTATTTATTTAAATATTTTTATATATGAAAATTTACTATTGATCCAAATACTTTTCTAAATGATACCTAAACATAAATAATATTTGTATACGGAAAAAAATCTATTATTAATTTCAATATTTTTATATATGAAATAGGGTATTTATGATTCAAAAATGATATTTTTTTAAATGTAGAAAAAAATTACTTATTAGAGGAAAAAAATGATTCAAAAATTGTACACTAGAAAAAAATTATTATTGATTTAAATATTTCTATATACGAAAATTTACTATTGATCCATATGTTTTTCTAAATGATACCTAAACATAAATAATATTTGTACACGGGAAAATATTTATTGCCAATTTAAATATTTTTATATATAAAAGATGGTATTTATGATCTAAAAATGTATACGAAAAAAATTTATTTATTTAAATATTTTATATACAAAAAAATTTATTATTGATTTTTTTTTAACATTCTATTTGAAATAAATATATTATCTAAACAAATACGAATAACAGACCAGAATCCGTGCGTATGCACGGATTTATTACTACTTTATATTAAAAATAATAGTGTTCCTATGTAAATTATATACATATATGATTAATAATTGTTTAAAGATATTGATTAATATTTAATGTATTGTTGAATTTTTAAAAATCTAGTACCAATTATATGGATTTTTATTCGATCAAAGTATATATTTGATGCATTTATACTGGATTTTTAAAAATTTGGTTTTTTTTCGAATTTTTTCAAATGTCTTAGTATTCATGAACTGATAGGAGCGGTTCCAAGGCCCAGCGAGTCCAGGCACGCGCCCGGACTCAATCCATATTTTCTTTGTACTCTTCTAATTTAATAGTCGATTTTAGACAAAATCAAGAGATAAATTAAGGGTAACATTAGTAAAAATAGGATGTGAAAATAAAAACAGATGAATAATTAATAGTGTAAAATTTTTGTTCAAATGGTCTAAAAACTGTCTAAAATTTCTGGCTCTGCCACGGATAGCTGAAACTTTTTTTTGACTTTTTATTCATACAGTGAAAATAAAAAATACTCTACTTAAATTGAAAAACTACAAGTTTGCACAACCTTAACAATTAGCCTCTTTGTTCTAGAACAGTCATGTTCCTCTTTCAAACCAAATTTTACAATTGGAAAAACTTAGCAATGCATCTCTCTCTCTTAATCGTTGCATATTGGTCCACCACCCATGTCGGTCGCCCCTTGCTACACAACACAACACTGTATTGCTTCTTCTTCATCCGAACAATCATTTGTACTTGCTTCTCTTTTTTTTTTCATTTCAATGTATGATTTCATTTTACTTTGTTATGTTTTTTTACTGAAATTTTACTTTGTTCTTTAATTGTATTTTTTGTAATATTGTTCGATTATTTTATATTCAATTTTAGTTGAACAAAATTCAACTTAAAGTGTATTTTTGTTAATTTATTTAATTGATTTTGCAGTACAAAAGTGATAATAAAAAGTAAAAAAAATTGATTTTTTTGTAAGAGGAAAGAAAGAAATGAAGAAAGTTTAACTTTTATATTTGAAACTCAAAGAGTTCTTGAGAATCCAAAAGTTAAAGAAAATGTTAATAGATCCTGAAAAATATTTTTTAATGTGAGAATATCCATTAAATCAAATGGATGAAATACGAAGAGCTTATTTTAAATGTGGTAAGGTAAAGAAAACTATCAAAACTATTTTAATACACTTGGTTTAGTCTTTTTTCTTCATGGTTAGAATATTCATCTTTAAAAGACGTTGCTAATTGTTTATTATGTTATCTTTTTAACAAAAGACCAAGTGGACGTCTTGGTTCAAATGTTTTCATTTCTACATATTTTAGAGGTCGAGAGAAAGTTAAAAATTAAAAAGCATTGTAT